>NW_028270178.1:21471264-21771264 GCF_037043375.1 Chiloscyllium plagiosum | reverse complement strand
CGCTGCTCTTCACTTTGAGGTGTGTGTCCTCCTTTGAGGAGGAAGTGAACCGTTAATCAGTGAAAAGTCAATCAGCTTTAAGACAATATATAAAAATACCAATGAATGGGAATACAAATGTCTGTTTCACCAAATAACTAACTTTACTAACTGCAATATTAAGATTATGGTTGATAATTAAATTGGGGAGAATCACCTCGAATTGACAGTCCAGAATTCCGAACATTTAAAATGGTGCTTTAATATACCTCTCTTTCTACCAAGTGCTCTAACGCTGAATAAGTATTCCACATTAATGAACTTCATTTGCCATTTCTTTTATTAGTGCAGATATTATTTCCATATCTACGTCACAAAGTTCTTTATATCTAGGTGCGTCTGTGTACTCTCTGTCAATAACATTGCTCACAAGTCCAGTTTCCAGCATTAGGAGCATTTCTCTTACTTTAGTGTGATAGTGACAAACGTTCCGACTCGGCCAGGAGCCCAAACTATGTCACTCGTTGCTTGTTTATTGTACTGTAACCTCTGGCCTTCCGACGCAGCCACATGTTGCCTGACTTTTCCAGCTCCGCATTCTATCCACTCTGACTTCCAGCATCTGCTGTCCTTCCCATCTTCACATGTTAACTCTGTAATGCACTAAACTCAGAATTGTTTACCTTGCATTTACAGAAGGATTGATGATCTGTTCCTCAATTACTTATTTTTCCAGTTAACGTTTAATTCCTGAAAAGAAATCTTCAGCTCTTAAACACATTAATTCTGAGCAAATGTTCACAATAAGGAACCCTTGAAAAACTGAACTCAATGAGATTGCAACACTCTTTTGTTTCATCCTGACCTTAGGTGGAATTGGTGAGGGCTTTTGGAAGTCAGTCATCTTAGTCACTATACATCTCTGCTGGCTTCTGCATGGTGGTACTTTGACCCTAAAATCTGCAGCTGCCTCCTTTATCATAATTTCAAAATTAGAGATATAGATATAGCTTGAATTCCAGCATCAATAGATTTCTGTCTTTAACAATACCATGGACCAACCATTGACGAGAAAATGACCTGGCCCAGTCACACAAGTGCTGTAGCCACAGCAGTATGTCAGATACTCTGATAACTGTGATAGTAAGCTCCCTGACTGCCTCTATAATCCATGTCCACCATCCAGAAGCACAGGTCAGGGCTGGGATGGAATGATCTCCATGTTCTGGCTGAGTGCAGCTCAAATGCAGCATTGAGTGCAACACTCACAGATCTCCACATTGTACAGGACAGACAACTGGTCCTAATGATTGGCACACAGATCATTCAGTACTCACTCTCTTCACCAATGACACCATGACCAGCAATGAAAATCATCAACATGATGCAAACCAGTGCAAGTCTCATTTGAATAGTACTTTCCATGATCTTTCGGCAGAACAAGGACAGCAGATGCAGAGAAACACCATCACATGCAAGTTCTCTTTCAAACTAGATTTAATTCTGACTGAAAAATATTGTCATTCCTTCACTGTTGGTGGGTAAAAAGATTAGATTAGATTACCTACAGCATGGAAACAGGCCCTTCGGGCCAACAAATTCACACCGACCCTCTGAAGAGTAATCCACCCAGACGCATTCCCCTAACAATTTAGGATAGCATGACAATTTAGCATGGCCAATTCACCTGACCGGCACATATTTGGATTGTCGGAGGAAAGCCACGCAGACAATGTGCAAACTCCACACAGACAGACGACTGAGGTGGGAATTGAACCCAGGTCGCTGGTGCTGTGAGGCAGCAGGGCAAACCACTGAGCCACCATGCCATCCTGATTCTGCAACTGTACCCCAGAAACACAGTGGGCTTTCCTGTATCTCAGGCAATGTAGATGTTCAAAAAGGTAGATCTCCAATCCCATCAGAAAGGTGAATAGAGCTGGGCAATGAATATTGGCCCAGCCACGAAAGCTCACATTCCAGTGGGACATTTAAAAATAACGCCCATTACAACATCTGCAAGAGGATATTTCTGAACCCGAGAGGTGGCTAATGTCTCGGAGAATGTTTCGTTTGGCAGAGAGAAGGAGAAATGTCTTGGCTGAAAGAGTGGATGTTTGGTACTGAGCGGATAATCCCTATCATAGCTTATTTTACCAAATCCCATAAATTTCCGAATTCTTAATGGTTTCAAAGCCAGGAGACCGATTGTATTGCCTCAGTTTTCTTTGCTAAGTACTGGTCTGTGTGTTAATGTTTCAAACTCCGGTAAACTACGGTGATTTGAGTGGACAATCCCTTGTCTTCAAAACTGGATCAAATTTGGAGTGGATCATTTCATATCTGTGATAATGGACTCAGTATGGGAATATCCAATCCCAGATAAAGATCTAAAAAGGGAGCAGTTGGCGGCAGTACAGAGCTGGCTGTGCATGTGGAGCTCCATTTTCATTTTTTCATTGAAGGGATGTGAGTGTCGCTGGTTTGGTCAACATTCACCTCCTTTCCCTAATTGCCCAGAGGGCAGGTAACAGTCAATCAGGTTGTCGTGGGTCTGGCGTCACACGGTGGCGAGACGAGGTAAGGATGACAGATTGTCTTCTCTGAAGGCCATTAGTGAACGAGATGGTTTTTCTTCCTGACAACTGTCAATTATTTCATTGTCATCATTAGACTCATTAAAATTCCACCAGCTGCTATGGGGAATGTTGAACCCAGCTCCCCAGATCATTAGCTAAGTCTATTAATTAACAGTCTTGATATAGTCCCATTAGGACATTATCCTCCAACATCTTTAGTAATGGTGTGAATCCACAGAGATTTAAGATTAGCACAGTAGTTAGCATTGCGGCCTCACAGTGCCAAGGACCTGGGTTTGATTCCACCCTTGAGTGACTGTCTGTGTGAAGCTTGCACATTCTCCCCATGGCTGCATGAGCTTCCTCTGGGTGCTCTGGATTCCCCACACAATCCAAAGGTGAGCATGTTAGATGGTTTGGCTAAGCTAAATTGCCCTATAGCGCCCAGGATATCTGGTTAGGTGAGTTAATCATGATAAAACCACATGCATTGGGTGAGGTCTGGTTAGAATGCTCTTCAGAAGTGTGCTGCAGATTCGATGGGCCGAATGACCTCTTTCCGCACAATAGGGTTTCTACGATGTTATCATAGAAACAGACTCTGATGATTGCCATGGAGAATGCTGGTTAGGTGGTGAAGATTCCGAGCCCCAGTGTGTTCTCTGAACCTGAGAGGGGGATCTCTATTCACAAGGAGAGGTGTTTGGGAACATGAGCCTGGTAACGAGGCAGGAAGGTTTGCTTAAACTCTGATAAAATGTGTGATTTCTAAACCAGAAAGTTGCTATGAACAATGCAGCATGGATTCAGGTTACATTTGAGTGGGAGCTGTAGTATACAGTGTACAGCCATGTGGGAGAGTCCCTGTCAAATGTTGCAGTACTTATGGTTTCAGTGGGTATGCAGCTTGTGATATGGTGGTTCGATTCATTGCTGGATACTTCTGTGGTACAGATTGTCAGGATGCTCAATCCTGTCCATGAGGGAGGGACTCAATGCCCTATCAACTGTTCATCAACAGTCATTCCTGGACAGTGTGGATTGATTTAATGTCATTCATATAGTGTGGGTATACACTTCAGGGGACACTCTGAGCAGTGGAGGCTCCAAAACCAAAGACAGACATTTTGCAATCAATGTCCATGTTAGGTGCATCCCATTCATTGTTTTATTGATTTGAGGTGTCCTGATGTGGATGTTGTGATCTCAGGGGAATCTCCAGCCAGTCTGAGTATCCTATAAACCAGGTGAAATCAACCACTGCCAACCCCCCCAAAAAAAGATTGAGCACATGGCTGTGCTTTGTGTGCACAATTTGCTGTTCTCATTCTTCCTCTTCTTTTTAAATTGCAAATGATTCATTTTGAGAGAGCTTGCTGCTATGGTTCAGATTCTTTAAACTTTATATGACATGAAGCAACATTTATCTTTGTGCTATTATTTTAAGTCTAAGCTCATGCACGGAGAATGTTTGATCAGTAACTTCAAGTCTTTCTCTCTCTCTCTCTTTTGCAGTTAATCTAGTGGTGATTGTAATCCTAGCTCGGCAGAAGTGTGGTCTTTCTACATGCATCACTCACTATCTGGTGGCCATGGCAGCGTCTGATCTACTGTTCACTATTGTTTATTTCATCTTTCGCCGATTCCCTTACTATTATTTTCCACTGTGTTTCCTGGACATCACTCCTGTTTGTACTGTTATCTATGTGCTTCACCTCTTGCTCATTGATTGCTCTGTCTGGTACACTGTTGCTTTCTCTTTTGACCGATTTGTTGCGATTTGTTTTCATCAGATGAAAGCTAAGTATTGTACAGCGAAAACCGCAAAGCGGGTTGTAGCAACAATCTGCATTTTCTTTTCTTTAAAGAACATTCCCAACTACTTTCGATATATACCTCAAAAGATTATCAACAATGTTCCATGGCACTGTAAAACAAGGCCCAGTTATTATAATGACCGGTGGGAAAGTTTTAAATACTTTGAATATTTTTTAACACCAATGTTACCATTCACTTTTATTTTCTTTCTCAACATTCTGACTGCCAGACACATCTTCAAGGCTGTGAAGATGCGTAAGAGACTGAGGGGTCAGAGAAAAACAGAGAATGACCCAGAGATAGAGAGCAGAAAAGATTCTGTGATTTTACTGTTTGCCATTACCACCAGCTTCATACTTCTGTGGATTCTGTGTGTTTTAAGGTTCTTTCGAGCTGGTGATTCCTTGAATTACGCTAATTATTTTCTCTTTGAAGAAGTCGGATATATGCTGCGGAACCTCAGTTGCTGCACAAATGCGCTTATTTATGTGGTGACGCAGAAAAAATTCAGAGACCAGTTAAAGTATGCAGCAAAATATCCAGTTATAAAAATAATTCAATTGGTGAATAAATCCAAGTAACTGACAGACAACATTAGACACAGCAGATAATGGAATTACGAGTCCACGTGAGGCATGTTCAGAAGGAGAAGGAGGAACACCAATGTGACAACACTCATTTTCTCATGGGCAAGGATGACTAAATCTGAGGGACAAAACAAAAGCGACTGCAGGAACAAAGTCAGTGTAAAGTACTGTCAGCAAGGAGCAACAGTCAGTAGAAAGCTGGACAACAAAAGCAAAACTGAAAGAGGAGTTAGACATGCACCAAAGATACAATCATTCAGAGCAATCCGTTCTCAGTAGGTGACACGGACACATAAATCAAGGAGCTGGAGGAAAGGATCATCGTTCACTATCGGCCCAGAGTGTAAGACGCAGCGACAGAGTCCTCTCCATTCTTCCTCACTGAATTAACTGATCCACACATCGTGACAAAGGTAGGAAAAAATAAAGAGTGTTATAAGGAGAAAATAATGTCTTGTAAAAACATTCTGTGCCCTTTGATTGTAAGTTTATTTTCAACAGTAATTTACTTCATTTCCATTCAATCCCTGGTATCATTCTATTTCTTTAATCCTGCCTTTCCAGGAACCAGCTGATGGGTTAGTGGGGAATCCAAGGCCAACCAGACGGACTCCTGGACTCTCTCTCTCTCTGCACCTTCCTATGACCCAGCTCCCCTTTCGATTTAAGATGCTCCTTCAAATCTGCCTCTTTATATCAGTTACTGTCACCTGACCTAACATCACGTTCGGTGGGTGAACATCAGCTCTGTTTAATTTGTCATGACAAATGTCTTTATAAAATGTCTTTGGGGATTATGTTGAGTTAAAGTGGACAGTGATGGTACTGTCCTTGTGAGTATAACTGCCTTCCAAGCAGATGAACGGGGTTTGATTCCCGGCAATGGCAAGTTGTGATTTTAACATTGATCAACGGGAAATCGAAAAGAGAAATTTGATCAGGATGAGAATCTATACAGCTTTCATTCCAAGACAATATTTTCTCACAACCCATCCCTCCCTCCTTCTAATCCTTCTAATCCCACTAAAAATGACTCTGGCTGTGATCCATCTCTGGGGAAGTCGATCCACAGGAAGAGGGAGCTGGGAGCTGACTGGATGAGCTGGGTCTTGGGTGGAATGGGCGTCTATGAGTGACAGACCTGGGGGTATTTCAAATAGGTTCTGGCAACCACTGTGCCTTTCACCATGTGCACTGAGCAGGGAGTGAGTATCTGTGTGTTTCTGTCTGTACCTCTGTGAGGGTGTGGGGTGTGTTTTAATGTCAATCCCAGTTTGATCCTTTAATACTCCCCATTCCCTCCCTGAACCATCTCCTCCTAAAGCAGGCCCCTGGAGCAGGGTATGTCCACAATGGGAAAGAGGGAGTGTGAGAGACCTTTGAGTGAGCTGGGATCAACCGGAATAGAAAGTATCACCACTTTAATCTCATCATGTCTTTCCTTAACTCCTGTTTATCTCTGAGTGATCCTCTTTTCTGTCTCCTCTCATACATTCTACTTCTCTCTCAATCTTTTTTCTTTCTCATACTATTTCTCTCTTTTTACTGATACTCTTTCTTTTTGCCTTTTTCTCTCCTACTTCGTCTTTCGACTTGTGGATATTTTTCCCACTCTCTTCCTTTCTTTCTTCTTGTTTCACTTTCTCTCTATCTTTCTTTCCTTCCGTATTTTTGTCTTTCAATCCTGAAACTGCAGCCCTCCAACACCAATTTTGCGCACCCCACTTCGGTAAATTTTGCAGTCCCACAAACTTAGCACCCTCCTTCCATTGTCCCTGTCCAATTGCCCTCCCCGTGGGTCTTTCTTCTCCCTTGAACTGCCCATTCTGTACTTCCTACATTACACATCCACTGTATATCAGAGACCCTCTGTGTCTCCATCCATCCACAATACTCTCCATGCCATGTCCCTGCCCCTGGGGTGGGTGACAAAAGGAGCATATGTAGAGACAAAACTGTCCTTTGACTGCCTGCTGTAACGTCAGAGAGTTATTCAGCACAGAAACCGACCCTACAGGCCAATCTGTCCACACTAACCATATTCCAAGACTAAGAAGTTCCACCTACCTGTGCTTGGTCCGTATCCTTCCAAACATTTCGTATTCATTAACTTATCCAAATGCACATTTTGAGAAGGAAAATCTTAATGGCGAGGTCCTGGGAGTGTTGCTGATCAAAGACACCTTTGATTTCAGGTTGACAGTTCCTTGAAAATAGAGTCACAGGTAGATAGGATCGTGAAGAATGCATTTAGTATGCTTTCCTTTGTTGGTCAGAGCATTGAGTATAAGAGTTGCAAGGTCATGTTGCAGCTGTACAGGACATTGGTTCGGCCAGTTTTGGAATGCTGCATTCAGTTCTGGTCTCCTTCTTATCGAAAGGATGTTATGAAAACTGAAAGGGTTCAAAAAAGTCCTACAAGGACATTGCCAGTGTTGAAGACTTTGAGGCTGAATAGTCTGGGGCTGTTTTCCCTGGAACATTGGAGGCCGAGGAGAGACCTTATAGAGATTTATAAAATCATGTGGCATGGATAGGTTCAAACAAGAGGTGAGAAGGGAAAGATTTAAAAGGGACCAAAGGGGCAACGTTTTCATGCAGAGAATGGTGTGAATATAGAATGAGCTGCCTGAGGAAGCGGTGGAGGCTGGCAAAATTACTGCATTTAAAAGACAAGGAGAAACTGACGACTGCAGATGATGGAGATCAGTATCGAGAGTGTGGTTCTGGAAAAGTACAGCAGATCATTCCTGATGAAGTCTTATGACCGAAACGTCGATTCTCCTGCTCCTCAGATGCTGCATGACCTGCTGTGCTTTTCCAGTACCACACTCCTGACAACATTTAAAAGGCATCTTTATGGGTAAATGAACTGAAAGGGCTTAGTGGGATATGGGCCAAGTGCTGGCAAATGGGACAATATTTAGTTAGAATATCTGGTTGGCTTGAACGAGTTGGACGGAAGGGGTTTTCCCTTGCTGTTCATCTCTATGACTCTCTGCCTTTTAAACGTTAGAACTGTACCTGCATACATCACTTTCTCTGGCAGTTCATTCCAGCACGCAAACCACTATCTGTGTAAAAAAAGAGTTGCCCCTTATATCCTTCTTAAATCTTTCTCTTCTCATTTTAAAGTATGCCCCTACTTTTGATAGGGAAAAGACCCTCATCATTTCCCTTATCTATACACCTTACGATTGTATAAACCTCAATAAGGTCATCCCTCCACCTCCAATGTTCCAGTGAGAAACAGCCTAAACTTTCTTGTCTATTTTTACATCTCAAACCCTCCATTCCCGGCGACTTCTTGATAAATCTTTGTTGGACCCTCTCCAGTTTGATCTTTCCTTAACAGGTCACCAGAATTGCACACATTAATCCAGCAGAGGCTTCCCCAACACTCTGTAAAACGTCAAGGTTCACATCCCAACTGCTATACTCAATGGTCTGAGCAATGAAGGGAAGAATGCTAAAAGCCTTCTTAACCACCCTGCCTACTCTCTAAAGCAAATTTCAAAGAATTATGTACCTGAACCCCGAGGCTTCTCTGCTGTACAACACTGCCACTAATTCCTGTCCTTGTGTGTTTTACTAAAATGCAATCCCTCACACGTTTCCAAATTAAACTCCATCTGATACTCCTCAGTCCATTGAAGCAAATGATCAAGATCTCTTTGCAATCTTTAGTAGCATTCTTCACTGACCACTTCACCAGCCATTTTGGTGCCTTCCGCAAACTAACTAACCATGCTTTCTATATTGTCATCACAATCATTTATATAAATGACAAACAAAAGTGGATCTTGTACCGATCCTGATGGAACACCGCTGGTCACAGACCTCTTGTCCAAAAAATATACCTCTGCTATCAGTGACTGTTCCCTGTCATGAAGCCAAATTTGTATCCAATTAGCAAGCTCACCCTGAATCCCATGTGATCGAATTTTACTAACTGGTTACGATACAGAGCCTTGTCAAAGGCTTTGCTGTTGCTCAAGTAAACAATGTCTACCACTCTGTCCACATCAACTATTTTGGTCACTTCTTAAAAAACTTAATCAAATTTTGTGAGACATGATTTTCCTCACACAAAACCATGCTGCCTATCCCTGTTCAATCCTTACCACTCAAAATGCATATAAATCCCAACTTTCAGAATCACCCCCAAAGTCAGACTCACAAGCCTATAATTTCCTGGTTTCTCCTTACATCCCTTCTTAAACAATGGCACAACATTAGCCATCCTGCAGTCCTCTGGTATTTCAAACGTGTATCTGGATGATACAAATAATTCTGCCCCACAACTTCCTCCCCAATGCCCCACCATGTCATGGATACACTTGATTAGTCCTCGAGATTTATCTATCTGTATGTCTTCTAAGACCTCCAGCACTTTCTCTTCTGTCATGTTAAACCTGTTTTCAAAACATCAATATTTATTTCACTTCGGGCCTCTATCAAAACTAATGCAAAATATTCACCTCCTGAGTTTCAACACAAAGATAACCTTGTTAATCTTTAAGAGGTCTTGCTCTCTGGAGTTGCTGTCTGGCTCTTAATGTCGTTGTAGAATCTTTTTGGATTATCATGAACATTATCTGCCAGGGCTATCTCACATCTCTCTTTCCCTTCCTAATTTCTTTCCTCACAATGCTCCAATACACTTTATAGCCTTCAAGAGATTCAGTTGATCCCAATTGTCTGTATCCAACATATGATTATTTGTTATTCTTGACTACAACTTCAATACATTTATTCACCAATTGTTCCATAATCTTACCAGCCTTGCCTTTCACTCTGACAGGAACAACATGGTCCGAACACTTCTTACCACGTTTTTCAGGTTGGTACCGGATTAGGAAAATTAAACTCACCTGCTATTACAACATTATTATTCTTACATATATTTGAGATCTCAACATGTTTTCTTCTCCATTTCCTTCTGACTACTGGGGGGCCTGTGGTCCAATCCCATCAAAGTGAACATCCCTTTTTTTATTTCCCACGTCAAACCATAGATTTTCACTAAATGGTCCCTCAGTTATATCTGCATTAAGTACAGTAGTAATTGAGTATCTGTGATTGCATATCTAAACAACCTAAACCCGTCCGTTAGATTCCAATCTGCAGTTCACTCCCTCGTGTTGTTTAATCAGATGTGAACCATACCATACCCTTCGACTATACTCTAATCTGGAACTCACTCCGTGGTACCTGTTACTCTGTATATTGATCCTCCTCCTCCCTTCCTGAATCAAAAATGCTATCCCTCCTCCTGCCTTGCCTCTATTTCTATCATTTCTAGAACATCTGAAACCCAGAACATTGAGCAGCTTGTCTTGTCCTTGCCTCAGCCACGTTTCTGTAATCACTCAAACATGCGAGTTCTATGTTGCTACATATACCCTGAGTTCATCAGCCTTATTTGGATAGAAATAAATGCAGCTTAATTCTTCAGAAATACTTTGGGCTCTGAATTGCTGTTGTCTATCTTTTCTAAATTATCTTGTTCTTTTCCAATTCAGTACCATTCACATCTTTCTGTCTGTTTTCAATGTTACATAGGAAAGCCCCACCTGCCCCCTCCCCAACACAAAGGGTTCATAGCCTCTCGAAACAGAACCCACCAGGATATAGGTCCCTTCCCTGTTCAGGTGAAACCCTCCCTTTTTGAACAGGTCATTTCTGTCCCAGAAGACATCCCAATGATCCTCAAAAATGAGTCTCTGCACATTTCACCACCTCTTCAGCCATTGATTTGTCTGTCCTGTTCTTCCCTCATTTGAAATTGGGACCGGAAGTAAACCAGAGATTACTACTTGTGATGTTCTGTTTCTTTAAAATTCTACCCAAGCTCTTCGACTCACTCCACAAAGCCCTAACCCTTGTTTTGATGATGTCATTCCCTCCCAATGTATACAACAACTTCCGGCTTCTCACTCTCCGCTTTCACAATATGCTTCACATCTTTTGAGATGTCCTTCACTCTGGCACCATACTGGGTTCACACCTACTGCTGCTAAATCTCTTCTCTGTGCCCTTGACAGGACGGCCCCCTGTAACAATCGTTCTTTACATCTTCACAAACCCATTTAACATAAGATTAATTCTTAGTGCCAAGATCTGACTAGTACTTCTGTTTTCCTCTGAGGGACTTTCGCTTTCAACAGTACACAAAATTGAATATCTCTTTAAAAGAGGAATAGGAGACTTCTGGTCTACCCTCTTATCTTTCCTGACAGTCAATCATCTATCGTACTGACCCTGCTGTGTAATCAGTTCTCTAAATATACTTGTCATCACACTCAGTGTCTCCTGTATGCCCTCAGGGTGGCGGCACGGTGGCTCAGTGGTTAGCACTGATGCCTCACAGCGCAAGATCCCAGGTTCGATTCCAGCCTCTGGCAACTGTTTGTGTGGAATTTGCATATTCTCCCCGTGTCTACGTATGTTTCCGCCAGTGGCTCCGATTTCCTCCCACAGTCCAAAGATGTGCAGGTCAGGTTGATTGGCCATCGTGTTCGGTGCATTAGTCAGAGGAAAATGGGTCTGGGTGGGTTACTCTTCAGAGGGTCGGTGTGGACTTGTTGGGCTGTAGGGAACCTAATCAGTACCATTAATACGAATAAAGCAGCTCTCAACAGTACCTTATATAAAAAATGTAATCACAGATTAATATGAACCATGTAGAGAAAATATTAGACTTAAAACATCAAACACTGAACTGAACAAATAAAAAAAAAGACTCCTCCTCAAATAATCCAACATCGGCATTTTATCTCTGGATTAAAACAACCTTTCCAAGTCATCGCCAAGTTCCGTGCGTGGGCGGCACGGTGGCACAGTGGTTAGCACTGCTGCCTCACAGCGCATGAGACCCGTGTTCAATTCCCGCCTCAGGCGATTGACTGTGTGGAGTTTGCATGTTCTCCCCGTGTCTGAGTGGGTTTCCTCCGGGTGCTCCGGTTTCCTCCCACAGTCCAAAAGATGTGCAGGGTCAGGTGAATTGGCCATGCTAAATTGCCCGTAGTGTTAGGTAAGGGGTAAATGTAGGGGTATGGGTGGGTTTCGCTTCGGCGGGTCGGTGTGGACTTGTTGGACCGAAGGGCCTGTTTCCACACTGTTAAGTAATCTAATCTAAAGTAATCTAATCTAATCATCCATGTGCAGGCCTCTCTGGAAGCTCTGTGTGTTAACCGTCTCTCCCCTTTCTTTGTCTTTTTATCCATCATTTTGATTTTGTCAAATTCTACCCACCACTGATAATATGCTCACGGATCTGTAGATCCCTGGCTTTTCCTTAGTCCTTTTTTCAATAAAGGCACCATCCAGTATTTCAGCACCTCACCCGTGGCTTTCAATTATACAGTTATATCTGAAATAGGGCCAGCAAACTCTTCCCACAGACTGACATTATGAAAGATCTGAGATTTGTTTAATGCAGGACTGTGTGAGGTGAAGTGCCCAAACAGCACAGTTTCCCATCCACTCACAAACGACATCACGGACAGCACAGACTGTAACATATTGGAGGATCAGGACAAAGCACTAACACTGTAGAATTCGTTCAGAAGAATAAAACTCCCAGAATCAGTGAACCAGTATGTTGCATTTGTCTCGATGGGACTTGACCAGCTATGACTCGCTCGTGGTTTGTCAGACCAGAACTCTGCTTGGCAGCATGTCTGAATCCATGAGGAAACGCATCCCTGTCCACACGTGGAAGGGGTTAAGGCAGCAGGCCGACCCCACTGTGCCTCTGTCATTGACCAAGGTGAAACCACACTGAGCCCACTGTGTTTCTGTCACTGATCCGTACGAGAGCCCACTTATCCCACTGTGTCTCTGCTTCTGACCCAGGGGAGACCCCACTGTGTCTCTGTCACTGACTCAGGTGAGACCACACTGACCCCACTGTTTCTCTGTCACTGTCCAAGGCGAGACCACACTGACCCCACTGTTGCTCTACCACTGACCCAGGAGTGACCACACTGTGTCTCTGTCACTGACCCAAGGGAGTCCACACTGATCCAACGTGTCTCAGTCACTGACCAAGCGGAGGTGACACTGAACCCACTGTGTCTCTGTTCCTGAACCTGGGAGACTACACTGACTCCACTGTGTCTCTGTCATTGACCCAGGGTAGTGCACACTGACCACATGGTGTCTCTGTCACTGAACTGGGGAGACCACACTGACCCCGCTGTGTCTTTGTCACTGACCCAGGAGAGACTGCACTGACCTCTGCTGTGAGCATCACTCTATATCACAAAGCAGCCATCCAACTAACTAAGAATCATACAACGGGGAGAGTGGAGTAATTCCTGATGAAGGACTTATGCTTGAAATGTCAACCCTCCTGCTTCTCGGATGCTGGCTGACTGGCTGTGCTTTTCTAGCACTGCATGTTTTGATTGAGAATTACACAATCCTGTCACGACACATAGGTGCCATTTGGCATATCTAATCCGCACCAACCCATCAAACAGCATTCCACCAGACCCATCCCCTCCCCACACTATCCCTATAACCCTGCATTTCCCATGTCTAACCCAGCGAGCCTGCACAACTGTGAACAATATGGACAGCAATGTTGAAAGTGTTCATACTTCTGAGGCTCCTAACAGTGACACATGTTCTGTGTTATACCATTGAAATAATTCATGTTGGTATTTCAGGGGGTAGGTGCTGCCTTCTCACAGGATGGTGAAAGGAAGATAGAGAACGCAGTGTACATTTCTATGAAATGGAAGTTTTATTCCTTGAGAAAATGGCGGTTGATTCCTCCTCCTTACCCACAGGGGGAGCGGATTTGCATTGCTTCATAGCCCTGTCTTGGTCTCCTCTTGCCTCCTCCCCCGCCTCCTTGTCAGTCCTTCTCCATGGGGGCGGCCATCTTGGGGTGACATCACTGCGCAGCCTCTTGCGATTTTGCGTCACTCAGGTCATTGTGAGACTGTCAGAAATAACAGAATTAATTGTCCCAGAAACAAAAATCTTCAGCTTGTGTAGTGGCTGGTGAGGCCAGTAGATGGTGGCATTTTATCACTTTAAACACAAGAGGGACAAACAGACAGGGAGAGTCAGAGACATCAATTAAAAGCAATGCATCAAATAGTTAATTCAAACTTCACTCCAGGACAAACTATGTCCCATTCCAGGCAGAAGTGGGCACACACACAAATCACGCAGATGCACGTCAACATGACCAACAACATCGTGTCACTTTAAACACAAGAAACATGGACAGAGAGACATTTCGAATGATGCAAACCCCAAAGCAACAGAGAGCCCATTGTAGAGAGATACAAACAAGGAGTGACTCGCAAACAGAGACAAATATTAGTACAACTGTGAGACATATTAACACACAAACACATACTCACACAAGCACAGATAGTCAGACAGTTAGACAGATTCACAGAGATACACAGATTCAGAAAAACACATGATATACATATATTCATGCAGAAACACACACATATACATAGGGTCTGTATGCAATAACTGACACTTCCCTGAGTTCCTGCAACACACACTGTGTCAATCAGCTCATCCCCAGCTTTTACAAATGAGAAAGTGGAACAGTAGTGTGATGTCCTTCAGACCATTGTTAGAGGATAAGGTGAATCTGTGTAAAATTTCATGATCATTTGTAATATTAGCAGGTTTGTACAACAGATTCGTGTAACCATTAGATATCCATCTGTGAAATGGATTGATGATAATGGAGAGTAGTTGTGCTCTTTATATTTAGGTAGAATACAATTGCAGTGCAGCTTGCACAGCACCACAGCCATAAACATCCACTGTCTCCATCACCGACACTCAGTAGCAGCAGTGTGTACCATAGACAAAATGCACTGCAGAAATTCACCAAGGTTCCTTACAGGACAGCTTCTCGACTCATGACACTATAGTCTAGAATGCCAGGCACATCAGATACATAGGAACACCATCAGTTGACAATTCCACATCAAGCCACTCTCCCCGGCTTAGAAAAAGTCTCGAGTCTACAAGTGCCATTGGTTGAAAATCCTGGAACTCCCTCCTTTGGTGCGTTAACCTGCACCAAATAATTGCAGCAATAACCCATCTTCATCTTTCCCACAGCAATTATCTTTGAGCAATAGCTGGTGTCCCAGCCAGCGGTTACCCAAATACATTAATGAATCATAAAAAATAATCTTCACTATTGAGTACTCGATGTGTTCCTGCGCTGAGTACCAGAATAAATTGAGTCTATATACTAGAAAATAGAAAGGCAATTTCATTAGAATGTATCAGATTCTGAAGGACAGAGGCTTGATAGAGTAGATGCTGAGAAATTATTCCCAGGGGTCCAGGAATGTAAAACACAACGACACAATCTCAGGAGTTGCTGGAAAGGCTCAGCAGCACTGGCAGCTTCTGAGAAATGAAATCAGAGTTAAAGTTTCTGGTTCGGTGACTGAACGGTTTCACTCTGATTACACTTCAAAGATGCTGCCGGTAATGCTGAGCTTTACCAGTCAATTCTGTTTTTATTTCAGCCCCATTCTCTTGATGATGATCACGGTTTAGTTAAATGTGTTTGGGAATACTGACAAGCTCGCTGTCAGTGATGGTGTTATAGTGGTGCGCATAGCTGCCTTCCAAGCAGTTGACCCGAATTTGATTTCGAGCCATTGCAAGGTCGCAACTTTAAAGCAATTTCAAAGGAAAAATCTCAAGATAAGATTTATTGGTGATTTTTGTCTAGAAATGCATAAATGTATCTAGTAGATCCATCAGATTGCTGCTCGATCTTTCTGATGATGATTTCTGTGAAATTACAATGTGGAACCAGGCAACACTGTTCGGTATCTCGGAAGCTTCAGAGTCAAAAATATGGTGCTGGAGAAGCACAGGTCAGGCAGTATCCGAGGAGCAGGAAAATCGACATTTCGGACAAAAGCCCTTCATCAGCAATGAGGCTGGGAACCTTCAGTGTACAGAGATAAATGGGAGGTGGGGTGGGGCTGGTTGGGAAGTTAGCTGAGAATGTGAGAGGTGGAGGGAGGTGGGGGTTATGGTAAAACGACAGAGGGCATGGTGAAGTGGATCAGTGGGAAGGACGATAGATCGGTCATGATAGCAGTGCTGAGGTAGAAGGTTGGAACCGGGGGAAGTTGGGAGGAGGGGAAATGTGGAAAATGGTGAAGTACAACTTGATGCGATTGGGTTGGAGGGTCCCAAAATGGAACATGATGGAGGAGGCCCAGGACCTGCATGTCCTTGGCACAGTGGGAGGGGGAGTTGAAGCATTCAGCCACAGGGAATGGGATTGGTTGGTGCGGGTGTCCTGGAGATGCTCTCTGAAGCATTCTGCAAGTAGGCGTCTTGTCTCCCCATTGTAGAGGAGACCACATCGGGAGCAACGGATGCAGTAAATGATGTGTGGAACTGCAGGTGAAATTTTGATCGATGTGGAAGGCTCCTTTGGGGCCTTGGAGAGAGGTGAAGGGAGAGGTGAGGGAGGAGTTATGGGCGCAGATTTTGCAATTTCTGCCTCGGCAGAGGAAGGTGCCAGGAGGAGAGGTGGATTGTTAGTAGGCGTGGACCTGACTAGATAGGTTTGGAGAAAGTGAGGACTGCAGGTGTTGGGGATCAGAATCGAGAGAGTATGGTGCTGGAAATTCACAGTAGATCGAGAAGCAGGAGAAACAACATTTCAAGCATAAATCGTAAAGAAAGGCTTATGCTTGAAACTTTGACTGTTCTGCTCCTCGGATGCTGCCTGACCCGCTGTGCTTTTCCAGTGCCACACTCTCCATCTTCGAAGATTTCCTCTCCGCTGCTTGCCATTCCTTATTTACATGTTGATGGCAGCACAGGGATTTCTGGAGCACGACAAATGAGATACTGCTCCCTTTGGGAACTTGAATTAATGACCGAAGCTACTGGAAACACTGAAGACTTCCAACAGTGACTGCACAGATGGGGAAAGAGGATTAATGTGTCAGATCCAGCCTCAAACAATCAGTGGTGCTGAGTTTTACATTTTATCATGAAATTAACATTTTCTCTATTTCAAATCTTTCAGACTACTGCTCAATTATTTTGCAAAATTGTGCTCAATTTTGAATAAAATCGAACTGGACAAGTTCACAAATATCCAAGCAACATTCTTTATAATGTACAGCCTGTTTTATTTCTCAATCTGAACCTATTACAAACTGAGTTGTCAGTGTACAGACAGAATCTATTTGCTCACATGAGCTGGTTTATTGACCTTGACAGACTCTGAGCATTTCTGCAAGGTGGCTGCAGTTACCATTCCTGGACAGTAGAGATTTCTAACCTGCGGAACAGTGAAGTTCCCGGATCAAAGACATCGCAACAACAGAGAATAATTATTACCCGCGTGTTGGACAGTATGAGGGAGGGAGGAGCAATAATTGTCGCCCTCGTGTTGGACAGTGTGAGGGAGCGAGAGACAACAATTATCGCCTTGGGGTTGGACAGTGTGACTGAGCGAGAGATAATAATTATCGCCCTCGCGATAGACAGTGTGAGGGAGGGAGAGACAATGATTATCGCCCTCGTGTTGGACGGAGTGAGAGAGGGAGGGAGAGGCGATAATTGTCGCCCTCATGTTGGACAGTGTGAGGGAGGGAGAGACAATAATTAAAACCCTCTTGTTGGACAGTGTGAGAGAGGGAGAAACAATAATTCTCGCCCTCATGTTTTACAGTGTGAGGGAGGGAGAGATAATAATTATCGCCGTCGTGTTCGACAGTGTGAGGGAGGGAGAGGCAATAATTACCGCCCTCGTATTGAATAGTGCGAGGGAGGGAGACAATAATTATCGCCCTCGTGCTGGACCATGTGAGGGAGCGAGAGACAATAATTATCGTTTCCGTGTTTGACAGTGTGAGAGAGGGTGAGACAATAATTATTGCCCTCGTTTTGAACAGTGTGGGGGTGTGTTTGAGAGGCAATAATTATCGCCATAGTGTAGGACAGTGTGAGGGTGTGAGAAGTAATAATTATTGCCCTCGTGTTGGACAGTGTGAGGGAAGGAGGGAGAGACAATAATTATCGCCCTCGTGCTGGACAGTGTGAGGGAGCGAGAAACAAATTCAAGAATCTCTCCGCTCTCCCCCCCAATAACCACCATCATTAACTTCAGGAACGGCACTTTACCGACACAGTCCTCTCTTCCTCCGACTCTGCTCCTTTCTGGCTGGGACCAGCCGTCGCAGCCATTTTAGCTCCAGGCCCCGCCCCCTCAAGCCCCGCGAGATGGCGAGATGGCGGTTAACGGCCGCTCTCGTGCCCCGAGTGACCGTTAGCAGATGCTTCAAGGGAAACTCTTTATAGAGAAACAAACCTTTCAGGGGAGAAAACACAAAAGGGGCCGACTCCAGATGCGGCCAAACACAATACTATGGATCAGAATGAAATCTCCTCACAGAGAGGTGAAAGTGATAGAGGAATTTTGTGTCCCCGCATCAAGTTTCAAAACACACTGCCGCGAAGGACGGCCTGCCCCCCGGGACTCGAAACATTATCTCTGCTTTATCTCTGTCTGGGCAGATGCTGCCAGACCTGAAAGACAGTAACAGATACTCAGTGGGGTGAGTCCTCGTTCAGGATTCTCTGAAGGTTCAGTTGGCGGCTGGAATGCAATGGGGAACAAATGTGTGAGGTTATGCACTGGATTAAAAGGAGAGAAGGTCCTGGGAGCGGTGGTACTGAGTCCTCCTTCACACATCTCTTTCTGGAATGTGCTTTTGCAAAGGATGTCTGAAAAAGATGCAGTGCTTCTGTTAAGGTTTATCCCAACACCAATAGCATGACACATTAGAGGTACAGTTTGCAGATGACACAAAAATTGGAGGTTTGTGGACAGCGAAGAAGATTACCTCAGATTACAACAGGATCTGGATCAGATTGGGCCAATGGGCTGAAAAGTGGCAGATGGAGTTTAATTCAGATAAATGTGAGTTGCTGCATTTTGGGAACGCAAAACTTAGCAGGACTTATACACTTAATGGTAAGGTCGTAGGGAATGTTGCTGAACAAAGAGACTTTGGAGTGTAGTTTCATACTTCGTTGAAAGTGGAGTTGCAGATCGATAGAATAGTGAAGAAGGCAGTTGGTATGCTTTCCTTTATTGGTCAGAATATTGAGTACAGGAGTTGGGAGGTCATGTTGCAGCTGTACAGGATGTTGTTGACGACACCTTTGGAATATTGTGTGCAATTCTGGTCTCCATCCTATCGGAAGGATGTCATGAAACTTGACATGGTTTGGAAAAGATTCACAAGTGTTGAAGGATTCGAGTTGTAGGGAGAGGTTGAACAGGCTGGGGCTGTTTTCACTGCAGCGTCAGAGGCTGAGATGTGACTTTGTAGAGGTTTCTAAAATCATGAGGGTCATGGATAGAGTAAATAGACGTGTTTTTCCCTGGGGTCGGGGAGTCCAGAACTAAAGGGCATGATTTAGGGTGAGAGGAGAAAGATATAAAAGAGTCTGAAGGGACATTTTCTTTATGTAAAGTGTGGTGCATGAGCTTCCAGACAAAGTGGTGGAGGCTGGTACAATTACAACATTTAAAAGGCATCTGATGGGTTTTTCAATAGGACGTGTTTTTAGGGATGGGGCCAAGTGCTGGAAAATGGCACTACATTGGATTGGGATATCTGACTGGCATGGACGAGTTGTACCAAAGCGTCTGTTTCCTTTGTGTACATCTTTATGTCTCTCTACTATGTGGGCTGTTCCCCAGGGTGCACACTGAGACAAATATCTACTTAACCTGGAGGAACATCAACTCGGTGAAATATGCTATTTCGTTTGCCTGGAATTTGTTGGATTTCCAGAGCCCTGACCGAATGTCACAGACTGGCACATTGCATGGTCCAGGTCTACGTGCTGTGGGATATAGACATAAAGCTCGGGTCAGCTGCCGCCAAGGCACAGTGGGGAAAGTCCACCGCTTGAGAAATTTTTCAACAGTTAAAGGTGGGATCTGATCATTTATGGGATCATTCAGGTAGGTCATCTTTATGTAAATATTGACTTTTGAACGTAAGAAATGTTTTTCATTTGTTTGGTAGGGTTGAGTCAAACTGTGATGTTTGTTTGGTTTCTTCACCAAAGCAATGTTTTTGAAAGTAAAAGTAAGTACTAATCTGAAGGAGTTGGGCGATAAGACCAGGGTGAAGGTCCGACTCAGGACGATCTGTTGGAGAAGGTTTCCCATCACCTGTCCTGTGGAGAAGGGCTAGCAGCCAGGACATCAAGATCTTACTTCCATTAATGTGACCACACACCAGTCAGAATATTTCAGTCCCGAAATAAATCATTCACTCTGATGGAGAATAGAGAAACCACTAACCAATTAGTGAAGAGCTTTACTATCCAATTCTTGAAACTGTTGCTCTTCCGGTGATTCATCGTTCTGCCCTGTGTATTGGAAGATAACAGGTGGAGGAGCTGCATTAAAAAGGGAGACAGAAAGCAGGAAACATATGCCAGTTAGCGTATCATGTCACATGGAATCTGTTGGAAGGTATTATAGATTATATTTAGATTACATTACAATGTGGAAACAGGCCCTTCGGCCCAACAAGTCCACACCGACCCGCCGAAGCGAAACCCACCCATACCCCTACATTTACCCCTTACCTAACACTACGGGCAATTTAGTATGGCCAATTCACCTGACCCTGCACATCTTTGGACTGTGGGAGGAAACCGGAGCACCCAGAGGAAACCCACGCAGACACGGGGAGAACGTGCAAACTCCACACAGGCAGCCGCCTGAGGCGGGAAATGAACCCAGGTCTCTGGCGCTGTGAGGCAGCAATGCTAACCACCGTGCCACCGTGCCGCCCGCACGGGGTTGTGTCTTTGGGGTCCTGAAGGGAGAGGGTGATCAGCTCCATATCGTGATCCACATTGGTAACAACGAAATATGTAGAAAGAGGGAGAGGGATGTAAAGCAGGACTTCAGGGAGCTAGGATGGAAGTTGAAAGCTCGAACAAGCAGAATTGTTTTCTCTGGTTTGTTACCCGTGCCACGTGATAGCTAGGGAAGGAATAGGGAGAGATATCAGCTGAACGTGTGGCTGCAGGGATGGTGCAAGAGGGAGGGTTTCAGGTATATGGATATTTAAGGCTCATTCTGGGGAAGATCCGACGTCTACAAACAGGACAGTACAATGGTGACTGAAAGAACTTTTGACGAGGACTTGTTTACTGAAGTGGTATGGGCTGAGGTTAGAAACAGAAGAGGAGAAGTCCCACTGCTGGGAGTTTTTAAAATAGGTTTCCGTAAAGTTTAAGAAATATGAGGAGAGGATTGGCAAAATGATTCTGGGTAGGAGTGAAAGGAACAGGGTGGTCATTATGGGGCTTCAACTTCGCCAATATTGACTGGAAATGCTCTAACTCTATTACATCGGATACAACAGTTTTTGTCCAATGTGTGCAGAAGGGTTCCCTAACACAGGTATATAAGGGGCCGACAAGAGGGGTGGCCACATTGGATCTGGTACTTGGCAATCAACCACGTCAGGGGTTTGATTTAGTTGTAGATGAGCACTTTGGAGAGAGTGCTAAAATTCGATTGTGTTCAGTTTAGCGATGGAAAGCGATCGGTACATGCCACATGGGAAGTGTTGGAGACGGGAGACGGGCAATTATAATGCGATTAGGCAAGACTTAGGAAGCACAGAATGGATTAATAAAATTCAGGCGAAGGGGACAATCGAAATATGGAGCTGGTTTAAGGAACAGATATTGCGTGTCCTTGATAGATATGCCCCTGTCAGGCAAGGAGAAAGTGATAAGGTAAGGTAAGTTTGGTTTACTAAATAAATTGTAACTCTTGTTCAGCGGAAGAGGGAGGTTTATGTGACATTGAGACAAGACGGTTGAGATAAGACGATGGAGAGCTACAGATTAGCTAGGAAGGATTTGAAGAGAGAGTTAAGAGAGCAAGGAGGGGATATGAACAGTTTTTACCAGGTAGAATAAAGGAGAACCATAAAGCTTTCTATAGGTCTGTGAGGAATAAAAGAATGACTAGTGCAAGAATAGGGCCAGTCAAAGACAAAAAGTGGGAAGTTGCATGTGGACACTGTGGAGATCGGAGAGGTGCTAAACGAATATTTCTCATCTGTTTTCGCTCAGGAAAAGGAAAATATTGTAGATGAGTAGGCTAAGTTAAGGGATAGAAAGGATTATTAAAGAGGAGGTGCTAAAAATTCTGGAAGATGTGAAAT
Source organism: Chiloscyllium plagiosum (assembly GCF_037043375.1). Taxonomy (NCBI): domain Eukaryota; kingdom Metazoa; phylum Chordata; class Chondrichthyes; order Orectolobiformes; family Hemiscylliidae; genus Chiloscyllium; species Chiloscyllium plagiosum. Next base: position 21,749,043 of record NW_028270178.1, on the reverse strand, counting down.
TAGATAAGTCCCCAGGGCCAGATGGGATTTATCTGAGGATCTTGGGAAGCTAGGGAGGCGATGGTGGAGCCTTTAACCTTGATCTTTGAGTCGTCATTGTCTACAGGTTCAGTACCGGAGGACTGGAGGATTGCAAATTTTGTGCCCTAGTTCAGGAAGGGCAGTAAATATGACCCAGATAGTTATAAACCAGTGAACCTTATGTCTGTTGTAACAAACGCTTTGGAAAGGATTATAAGGGATAGGATTTATAATCATCTAGCAAGCAACAATTTGATTGGAGATAGTCAACACAGTTTTGTCTAGGGCAGATCGTGTCTCACAAATCTCACTGAGTTTTTGAGAAGGTAAACAAGTACGTGGATGAGGGTAGGGCAGTTGACGTGGTGTTAATGGGCTTCAGTTAAGCCTTTGATAAGATTCCACGTTGTAAGAGTCTGGATAAATTGCGGAGGCATGGGATTGAGGGTGATTTAGCAGTTTGGATTAGAAATTGACTTTCTGTAAGAAGGCAGTGAGTGGTGGTTGATGGAAAATATTCAGCCTAGAGTCCAGTTACAATTGGTGTGCCATGAAAATCTGGTTTGGGACCACTGTTGTTTGTCAATTTCTATAAATGACTTGTACACAGACATAGGTGAATTGGTTAGTATGTTTGCAGATGACACTAAAGCCGGTGGAGTGGGGGACAGTGTGGAAGAATGTTGCAGGTTACAGAAGAACTGCAGGTAAAATGCAGAATTGGGCTGAGGTGGCAAATGAAGTTCAATGCAGATAAATGTGAGCTGATTCACTTTGGGAAGAGTAACAGGAAGGCAGAGTACTGTGTCAATGGAAAGATTCTTGGCAGTTTGGATGTGCAGAGGTGTCTTGGTGTCCATGCACATATATCCCTGGAAGTTGCCACCCAGTTGATAGTGCTGATTAGAACGCATATGTGTGTTGGGTGACATTGGGAGAGGGATTGAATTCCGGAGCTGTGATATCATGCTGCAACTGTACAAAATGTTAGTGCAGCTTCACTTGGAATATTGTGCACAATGCTGGTCGCCACATTACAGGAAGGATGTGGAGGCATTGGCAAAGGTACAGAGGAGATTTACCAGGATGTTGCTTGTCTGGAGGGAAGGTCTTACGAGGAATGGCTGAGGGACTTGGGTCTTTTCTCATTGAAAAGAAGAAGCCTTATAGGGGATTTAATGGGGAAATACAAGATGTTCAGAGGATTAGATAGGATGGACAGTGTGAGTCCTTTCCTAGGATGATGACTTGTATGAGGAGGCATAGCTGCAAGTTGATGGGTGATGGATTTAAGACAGATGTCAGAGACAGGTTCTTCACTCAGAGAATGGTAAGGCTGTGGAATTCCCTGCCTGCCAATGTATTTAACTCAGCCACATTCGGTTCATTTAAACAGTCCTTGGATAGGTATATGGATGATGATGATGGGATAATGTAGGAGGAAGGGCTTACAGTGGTTTGCAGGTCGGCGCAACATTGAGGGCTGAAGGTTCTGTTCTACACTGTATTGTACTATGTCCTGTACATAATATAATATACAAACATACATAGTATATTTGGATCTTCCCCTGGAATGTTTTCCACCTGCATGCTGGAGACTCGAAGAGGAGTTTCACTATTCTCCAACCTGTGTAAACCTTTGAGCGCCTCAATAGTTTCTGGAGCCAGCAGTCTCATATTCCCTTGCCAACCCACTGATCATGCTCTCAGAGAGCACAGTTTTGATGTGCAGTACAGAAACAAGTAAGGTATAATGAGCGGATAGACTTACCTGGTCTGTTCTGCACGAAATTTCCAACATGCAACTCTATTTATGTAGAAGCACGCACACCTCCAATACGGAATATTATTTATGTAATAACACAAACAGTTTGAATATGCAACAATATTTATGAATGAACACGAACAACACCATTGCATAATAATGTTTACATATACATAAACAGCTTTATTGACCGTATCTCAACTGAAACAGTACCAATACAAAACAATATTTACGGACAAACACCAACAGTTAGAATACACATGAACATTTATACAGAAACAAAAACACTTCAAATGTGCGCTAATATTCACCCATAAGCACGAATACTTCCAATCTATAACAACATTTATGTAAAACAAGGACAGCGCCGTCTGCAATAATAGTACGCAAACAGGTCCAATGCATGATGATGTTTATTTTTATATACGAGAAATTCCAATACAGAATAGTATTTATGCATGGCCACAATGTAATCCAACATACAACAACACGAATACATTATATATAAACATATACGTGCATTTATTTGTAGAACACATGTATGTATAACATGTAATGTTGTTTACATGAATGATTAAAGAGTGGAAGCGAATGTGCTGTAGCCAGGTTTGTGGATGACATAAAAATAGGTGGGAAGGCAAATTACGAGAGGGGTACAAACAGTTTAGAGAGATATTCATAGGTGAACTATTTGTACCAGAATTTGTCAAATAGGAAATCACGTTGCATAGTGTGAATTTGCTCATTTTGGAAATTCGAACAGCAGAACAGAACAACATCCTAAGAGAGAAAAGTTTTCAGAAAGCTGTAACAAAAGGAGACTTGAGATTAAATATGCACAAAACACAGCAAACTAGCACAGAAGTGCAGCAGGTAATCTAGAAGTCTGATGGAATATTGGATCTTATTTCAAGGGGGTCAGAGTGTAAGTGCAGGGAAATCTTCCTGCTTCTGTACAAGGTACTGATAGAGTCCTGTGAGCAGTTTTTGTTCCCATATTGAAAGAAAGAAGATCCAACATACAATGTTTATAAAAGGCATAACAAGTCAAACTGACAACAGTGTTTAGGTATAGCTGCAAACATATTCAGTGCAAAACTGTATTTACATAGAGACACAAATGTCTCCAACATACAGCACTCTCTATATACAGTGACACGGACACGTCATACGTATAACAGTTACATAGAACATAGAACATAGAAGAATACAGCGCAGTACAGGCCCTTGGGCCCTCGATGTTGCACCGATCCAAGCCCACCTAAACTACACTAACCCACTATCCTCCATATACCTATCCAATGCCCTCTTAAATGCCCATAAAGAGGGAGAGTCCACCACTGTTACTGGTTGTTATATATTGAGCCAAAACCTACAACAGACAATTATATTTACATACAGGCACAAACATTCCGATGCTATTGCATGAAGAATTTGCAATATGTTACATGAAGCATTCAGAATCAAGTAGACAAATGCATGGTGCAAATTAATATCACAAGAACTTTGAACTATTTAAACTGGGTGAGGCACAGGAGTTTTTATTAAAATTTCCAGAAGATGCATGTAGAATAGAGAGTATGGAAAGGGACAGGAACAGAACTTCAGGCACATAAGGTAATGGGACAATATGAGAATAATAGCAGTCAGTGAAGGACGAAGAGTGTTGTATTTAAATGTATGCAACATATGAAACAAGATAAATGAGTTTATAGCGCAAGTTGAAATTGGCAGCTACAATGTTGACGTGATACGACATGGCTTTGAACTCCTCTGTTCATTAAAGCAAACACCCAGAAAAGCTCGCCTCACCTCGTAGTCTCTTAAAGTATGAACGAGCAAGAACTCACAAATTCCACTATTTGAAGAAAATAATATCAATTTAGATTTTTTAACTCTAAAATTGAACATTAAACAAAAACTATTTGCAATTCTCAACTCTCCTTTCCCTTCTCTGCTTATTATCTGTCTTCCAATCTACAACAGTATGCTGTTCTAATAAGACACTGACTGAAATTACGTCAACTTAGTTTCAAAACCACACAGCGGCTGTCACTTCTGTGACTTTACTCTTCCAGCTGAAGATCTCCCGGGATCATCACCTTTCTTTTTACTGTGAATATATTTCATATGAAAAGGTACGTTGGATAGAGAGTATTTCCGAATTTGTTGGTCTCAGTCGGTGGCATATACCCTTTGTCCAGTTTCCAAAATGCATGTTTTTTTTTATATCCCAACATCGGATCATTTCAGTGGTTCAATGTTGGCAAAACAATAAATTCAAACTTGATTGTTTTTTTTTATTGTGGGGCATAATTTAAACTGATTTGTTAAATTCGAATTGTTGTCAAAACAGTCTTCCAACTCAGGCATCTATTTCCAATACAATCTGGGACTATGATCTCGTCATAGACACAGGTGCCTGTAAGCTCTCAGTTCATTCAATTTCTCTTACATGTCCTGCACACTCATTCAGCTCCGTAACAGAGCTCATCACAGTAATGCGTTTGCAAGGGGTTTATGGATGGGCAGTAAATACCCAAGAATACATATCCCATTAAAAGTAACAAGAAATGGTCAAAGAGGGTTGCATTGCCTTGTCAATAAGAAGACTTTTTGAGACCCCTGTTTATTTCTCTTTCCTTCTACCCCTACACTACTGCCTAACTGTGGTTGTGTTTATTTTCCCCAGCATTCATATTGTGTGTGTGTGCAGGTGTGAGACATGTTGAAGTGCAACAGGTGTGCAAATCTTTATTCAATTTCCACCACCAGGAAGAAAGGAAACACCCGAGTGAGACAGTTGTTTATTTTTTTCCTTTTTATTACTTTTTTCCCACAGAGTGAACTGGATGTCTGACACTCCTGTTTCTTTTTTATTCCCCCACACTACCTCCTAACTGCGGAAGTGCTTATTTTCCCCCTAGCACCCATTTTGTGTGTGTGCAAGTGTGAGACACAGTGAAAGACAACAGGTGAAAAAAATCTTTATTCAATTTCCACCATCAGGAAGAAAGGAAACATCCGAGTGAGACCCTTGTTTATATCTGTCATACAGGGCTCTGTTATGGGCCCTGGTTAACAGCACCAAGCAGGGATTTCATATTCGATTAGATCTACCAGGTCCTTGTTCTAAACGCTACAGAAGGCATTTAGAGGGACAGGATGTATTTAGAAAGGCATAATGCGATTAGGGATCAACCATAAGGCTTTGTGCGTGGAAAATAATATCTGCCTAACTGGATTGAGTTTTGAAGAAGTGACGAATACGACTGATGAAGGAAGAGTGGTGGATGCTCTCTGCAGTGACTTCAGCAAGGTATTCGACAAGGGTCCGTGTGACCAGTCGGAACTCGTTCCACTGTGACATGCAATTTATGTTCATTGGATGTGAAGACAGGATGGATGGTTGTAAGTTGTAAGTTTGCAGGTGACACCAAAATTGATGGTGGAATAGGCATTAAAGAAGGTCGTCTCAGAGTGCAACAGGACCTTGATTAGATGGGCCATTGTGCTGAAGCGTGTCAAGGGGAGTTTAATATAGAGAAATGTGAATTTCTACAATTTGGCAGTGCAAATCAGGGCTGGGAATGATTTGCAGGTAGACAGATATTCCTTGGATCATCGGAGGCCTAGGATTGTAGAGATTATAAAATTACAAGGTTGATGTGTCTAGCCAGGTCTTTTTCCAAAACTAAAATGTGTCGGTCTTAGTGGAACGGGGACACATGTGTTCCTCTGAATGAATTAATGCTTTATGTACTCTCAGACATCTATCAGGTGGAACCAAGAAAAATGTTCTGTCACCTGGCATTGACCATGCCAGATGCCCTCAAAACATTTAAGGAATGTAGCCCAGAACCTAATATTTCTGCTTATTTTAAGCAGGTGTAAAGTGGAATAATGCAACTGGTCCACCCCCTCGATTTCAAACAAATCGGTATGTATTTACACACGAGGAAAAGAGAACAGAATACCGAATAACATAACTGCACTGAAAACCCAGTCAACTCCATCACAACTTAATGATGCTGTTTCAAGTACTTACAACATCCTCATAAATCCCTTTGACAAAAGAAAAACGGTAAAATGAATCACAGGTCTTTACCGGAGCGATGTCAGAGAAAGACAGAATGGATCAGCATGGGACTGCTTCTTTGGGTTGCCATCAGCTTCTCTGGGTTCCCAGCTACATTATGAACAGTGGATGTAAACAAACCAGCTGGCTAAAACGAAACCAAAGCATACCCTGATCTTGGAGATCTGCCCCCCACCCCCCCTTTAATTGTACACATGTTTTGAAGGAAAGAAGAACTGAAAAACTTTTTCACGTACATAAACCCAGACATATCGGAACCCGTGCCTTTAGGACCCGTCTGAAAAAAAAAAACAAGCTCTAAATAAACGTGGTGATGGGGCAACATTGTCAAAATTTGTTTATAAAAAAAATGCACAAATTGAATTCCATATCTCATTCACCTAGATAATCTGGCCTATAAGTCCTCACATGGCCCTTAATGTCTAATGCCACGTTTCTAGCGCTCCCTGTGATTATGCATGGTCAGCAGTAGATTTAAATTCTTTTATTCCTCATCTATCCATATCTTCCTTGAATAATTTTGATGTAAAATTTGTAAATCTGTGAGTCGTCCGTATCTGTTGAAAAAATTGAGTTACTCCTCCACAATCCCTTTAGCTCAGATATTGCATAATGGAGTGGCCTCTGGAAATCTAGTGGGCTCATTTATTATTGTAATTCTCACTCTTTGTTTTAGGTAGGGGTCCTATGCAATCAGTTAAGACTCTTTAAAAGTGTTCGGCAAACGCAGGAATAGGTATTAAAGGTACGGGTTTCTCCACTCTTCACTTGACAATCTAATCTCACTCTACATAAATGAGCATTTGTTCTCTCGCCGCGTTGCTGGCACGTTTTCAGGGAATAGCCCTTCAGAGCTACATATTTCATCATATTTTAACATCAAAGATTGAGCGGATCCTGCATCTCTTAACCTTTGAACCACTTTACCTGCTGCTCCTGGCCTACGCAAAAAAAAAGCTTAGCCTACGCAGGTTCATAGTTTAAGAAGAGCTGGCACTTCCTCTATAACCGATCTCCGACCAGATTGTACAGTCTGGTGCATCTTTCTAGCCCCCACTGTGCTTTCCGTTACCATTCCAACAAACTACATGGCTTATCCTATTTTCCTAACACATCAATGCTGTGGTTTCATGTGTCCTACTTTATTATCGTGAAAAGACTGGACTCTTTGTACATGTGTTTCCCCTTCAAAGGTTTTTTTTAACCCCGTGGTAAGTTATCCACACGATCTCCACAAGAACTGCATTTCCCTTACAACGTGAGGACTTCTCTTTTCGTCAATTTCTATCCCTTACGGATTGGAATTGACGTTGGATGCCAACATTTGATTTCACAACCAACCCAAAATCATTGGGCATTTCAACTGATAATTGTGCCGTTTTCATTGTCTGCTCTTGCACATGAGTACTTGTTACATCAGGAAGTAAACGTTTGAAATCCATCAACATAATTGTCTTTCCTCGAGCGTCATAGGTTTGATGATTTTTTTTTCTGTTAACCACCAATCAAAATTAACTTGTTTGATGATTTCAACATGTAAGTTTGACCAGGCCCCTTCATTATTTTCCTGAAATGCTGTCTGTAGGATTCTAGCACATTCTCATATGCACTTAAAATGGCTTTACGCTCCAGATCCATCTTATGGTATGATATAAATACCTCACTAGATCTACCTTAGAGTTTTATTTTGACTAATAAGAGTCACATGGTCACTGGCCACTTTAATTGTTTAGCCACATTATGAAATGAGATGAGAAACAGCTTCTGCATCCTTCTCCTCAAATTGAGGCAATACTTGAATATATTTAATCAGATCCAAGATAGCCTTGCAAAACCAAACCAAACCAAACCTTGAACTGGGAGAATTAACTGCTCCCCTTTCATATACAAGTGTTAAAAAGAAAAGCTTAAAAGCCCCCTCACGTATATATTTCCAGACATATCGGAACTTCTATCTTTATGAGACCTTTTGAAAAAAGACCCAAGAATAATGTAACCTTGTTTAATTAGCGGCATTAATTCACGCCATAATCTGACGCAATTTTAAGCTACAAGAAAGATAAAATAACATACTTAGATCAAGTTAATCTTCATTCATCGTGGTCTACAGGGTCCCTTCTCGTGGTCTTCCGTAACCAGGAGTCCCTCATCCACGGACTGACAAAGCCAAAGTTGACGACCCACTGATGCCACCATGAGACCACACGCCAGGCCAACTACAGCAACGTGTCACCGCTCCAGATCGACTACAGCCAAGATTCCATTCTCCAAGTCAACAAAATGATGAGTTCCCACCAACAGTGTTCCGGCTTCCCAGACATCAGGAAGATTAATGAAACAAAATGAAAACAAAACACAAAAAGGAGAGAGCGAAAAGGAATCTCTCCCCCCACCCCCGTCAACGTAAACACTACCTGCACCTTGCCTGCTGGAGTTGGAGTCATATCTGACGGATCCCAACGGTGCAGGCCCTAGCTTCTGCTCAGTTTCCTCATGGCCTGCCCTTCATTGCGTATTTCCCTTTCTTGCTCAGTTAGTTATTTCTTTGAATTGAAGTAACAATGCACTTTTCAGGATTCTTGGGGTTAGAGATACTGATATCTTGAATTATCGTGGGTTCCCAGTAATACTCCATTGAGTGCAATTTATGCACCAGGATCTGCCGTTAGTATTCACTCGTCCTTTCTCAGGAGAGGGAGTTTCAGGACGAGGCAGAAAAAGAACCACACTCTGACAAACATTCACATCCTACCACACGTACAGAAATACAGTTACATAAGTAGACATTACAAACCAACATGCAAAAGGTAACAGAAACATTGTTATATACGCACATGATCATACTCAAACATAGTTACAGAACTGCACAATTAGATGCAGATATTGAGCGACACATAAACACACACACACACACACATCCTGCTGGAGATAGAGAAAAATCTTGACACATGGACAGACAGCGAAATGTAGTCTGAACTATATACAATCACCTGTTTGAACAGGAGCACCGGCAGGCAGAGACACATGCGGATTCCCACAATAATACCCCGAGACAGGTAGACATGGAGTCACAGAACCATCTTGAGACGCTGACAGTAATGCAAACACTCAGTAGACGCACATGTGCTAGGAATGCAATGATTTACAGTCACACACTCAACTACTTAATGAACATACACACAGACAGAAGCACATCAGATGCACATGAGCAAAACACACACACAGCTTCACGACCGTAAAGCACAGTACTGACCTTGAGGTGCTGGTGTTAGACTGGGGTGGACAAAGTTAAAAATCGCACAACACCAGGTTAAAGTCCAATAGGTTTATTTGGAAGCACTAACTTTCAGAGCGCCGCTCCTTCCAACAGGTGATGAAAGAGTGGCAGTCTCATAGCTCGTAGTTCCAAATAAACCTGTTGGACTTTGACCTGATGTTGGGTGATTTTTAACATAAAGTACAGCAGCAGACACATAGGTAGAAGTAGTCACAGTCACAGAAACACACAAACGCAAGAAGGATAAAACGAGGGACATTCCCACAAAAACAATGAAGCCGCCTACACACAGAGACTGTAACACACCGAAAGAGAAAGAAACACAGACAATCTTCCGCACTGACATTGGGGCGGGGAGGAGGTGGAATGGGGAGTGGCTTGGTGGGAGAGAGAGGAAGAGAGACAACCAAAGTGCCACAGATGAATGAACAAAACGTTACAGAACTATACTTCATATTGTGTCACGGTATTGCTCGTTGTGACCAAGCATGTTGTGTTCTCCAAAATCACTTACTGCAGTAAAATCAGTGACTGAAGGGATGAGGAAGGGACTTGAGTCAATGCACGTAAAAATAAGCTAAACTGAGTCAAAATTCTGATTTAGTCAATGAGAGCACGTGACGAAGAGAGCGAGAGAGAGAGAGAGAGAGAGAGGGAGAGAGAGAGAAGGAGATAGACAGAGACATAGGAAGAATTAGACAGCGAGACAATGAGTGAGATAGACAGAGAGACTGAGCGAGTCAGACAAAAAGTGAGAGAAACAGTGTCAGAGAAAGACCGAGAGAGAGAGAGAGAGAGAGAGAGAGCACGAGAATAACAGAAGGAGAGACTGACAGCGAGAAACTGGGAGATAGGGAGAGCGATAGAGATAGAGGTAGTGAAATAGAATGACAGACAAAAAGAGGCAGAGAAGGACAGGGAGTGACACAATAGCAGATAGAAAAAGGTAGGGAAAAGTGTTGTGAGTGGACAGAAGTTTGGCTTAAGAAACCCTTTCAAAAATAAATACAACAACAGAAAATTATTTCATATTTCGATGAGAGCATCACCAGCATCTGGAGTCTTTCTCTTGTTGTAATAAAGTGTTTATTGGGAGTTGTACCGAGAGAGACTGACAATCATCATAATACAGTCGGGACTGTTTCTGCCCCTATCTCGCCTCCACTGCAGGGGAAATGCAGAGACCCCTCCTGCCAGTGTTTAGCACTCATCCCCAAGGCATTCCGTGAATACCCAATGTTTCAACTGCACGCATCAAATCACTTCTCCAGCCTCTTTCCATTCTACACTGCTCCTGTTAGTTACCTCTTGTCTCATTACCAGCTGTACCTTTGTGATATCGTCAATAATTTTAATGTCGAGATGGATAGGCTGTTGTTCAGGTGTGAAAGGGGATGGGTGGAGTGAACCTCCGGGACAGACGTGAATGTTGATTTGATGTTGTAATTGGATTATCCATGATATTCTGGAATGGCAGGAAGACCAGAATCGAAAGGCTGAATGACCTGGTACTGCTCATTTTCTGTTTGTCTCCGTATGTGACAATCCATCAGGCAATCAGGGACAGTAGCATGTTTCTGAGCATATTAAATGGTGACTGAATTCGCTCTCCCCTTCCCAACTCGGTGTCATACTCGGATTTATGTGATTGTGCTGATGGAATCCTCGCATACGTATGCAGTTTCTGCTCTGGAAACACTGTAGACCTCCCTGAGGTATTTTGCTGAGTCATTAAGAGAACAAATTTACGAGACCAGTTCTTGCACCGCACTCCTGAATTTTGCTCTGAACTTGGACAGTGTTATTGCATAAAATAATGTGTTCGTACTGCAGCTGAAATCCTTGAGTACGTATCCAATTTGTTCATAAGCACCAATAGTTGTTCCATTAATGACATAGTATAGGAAACTTGTACCGTACAGTAACCACAGAAGTATGAAGCTGATGGATATGGTGAAGAGGGAAATCACTGACTTCCTTCGGTTCTCCATCTCCACATCTTTGTGACTCTCCCCCTTGCTGTTACACCTCAGTGTCCTGCGGACTCGACTAGCCACGAAAATGTGCCTGACTGTCAGAGTGTTCATCAACAGAATTAACACGAATGGGACGAAAGGTGTTAAAATGTTATCAAGCCAGTTATATCCCTGCCACTTGGGATCAGTAAAAAAACTTGACTTTGTTTGGCAGCCAGCCCCACGGAACATTGCCAATTATCCTCTCAGGTTGAAACCGAAAATAGAAGGGAATGTTTACTGAACAAAACAGAATGCTAATTGTAGCTAGAGTCAGAGCCAAGGTTTTCTCTGTCCAACATATTCTCTTAAGTTTCTGGCAGCAAATGACCACATTCGCTGGAAGCATTCGGTGTCAAGAGTAAAATAAACTGAAACAATATGTAGTTACGCATGTTTGCATGATTATAGTCAATTTAATGTATACGTGTGCTGTAGAGTAGTAACAGTTTAAAATTAAGGAGTTTTAAAATGAAACTGTTTTTGGATATTGATGGTTCATTTTTGTTAAGGGGCGAGGCATAATGATGTCGCTCCTTTAACAAAGTTAGTTGGCTTTTTTTCACGAGATCGCAAAATCAGCCATTCTGAAATGTCTAGGTTTGAAAGGTTTTAAGGTTAATTTGATTATTACTAACAAATACTGCCTAACACAAAAGGGTTTCAAGTTTTAAAGAATTGTACAATGAAAGGGGAGTGGCCAGTTCTCCCAGCTCAGCTGAACTCTGGTTTGGTTGGTTTCAGCAGTCTGGCTGTTCACTGAAAACAGTCAGTCACTTTGAGGCTGCTGGTCCAAGAAATAGCTACATGGGAGAAGATGTTCCATGCTGAATCCTGCTGCCATCTCTCTCTCCCTCTGTCGCCTGTTAGACTCTGTGTTTGATTTTACCTTTTGTGCCAAATAGTCTTTATGAGGATTGTTGAAGGAATTTGGAACAAGCATCGTTACGTTGGGATAGTCTGTTGAGTTTAAGTATAGGTTAAGCCATTATCTATCCTGTTCTTTTTTCTTTGGGTGTCATTCGATAATACTGCAATTTTTTTGTTTTAAATTACGTGGCTGAGCCAACCGCATCACACTTGGAATATTCACCCTCCACCTGCTCTGTACAACTTGCAAAGTTAGGGTCTGGATTACTTTCTTAAAATGTTTTAAGGGAGGTTTGGCCTGGTCCATAACAAATGCAAGTTGGAAATCCCATATATACAGAAAATCCCAGTCTGAATTCCTCAAATCCATCCGAGTTTTCAAAAGGTAAGAACAGACCAAGCTAGAGGGCTCAATAAATGATATACTCCGCCGCCTGTGTCAAGTCTAAAAAAAAACAAAACAGCATACAAAGTGAAGCAGAGCATGATAGCAGACAAAGACACATCTCACCTTGATGTGGTCAATACTTTCTCTGCTCGGTTCGAGCAAAATGCCAATGGCGTGTTGTCACCTGTTCTGTCAGGCCCCAATACACATGTTTCCTTGGTGACTGTTGCAGACGTCAGATTCGTCTTCCTGAGAGTGAACCTAAGGAAAGAGACGTGCCTGGGTAGTGGCCTCGGCCGTACTTTCGAACCTATGTGCAGGCATTTCACTGACATCTTCCACCTCTCCCTCTGATAAGCTGGAATCGGTACCTGCTTCAAAAGGACCACCATCATTTCAGTACCAAAGAAAGTGCATGCAACGTACCTTAATGGCTACCACCCCGTGCTTCTGACTTCTATATCGTCATGAAGTGCTTCGAGACGCTAATCATAGTCCACATCAGCTCGAGCCTCCCAGCCTGCCTCAATCCCCTGCAATTTGCCTAACAACGCAGCAGGTTAACTGTTGACGCCATTTCCATTGCTCTGCACTCATCCTTGCAACATTTGAACAACACGGACATCTATGTCAGACTCCAACTCATCGCCTACAGCTCAGGCTTCAACACCATAATCCCCTTCAGAATGATCACAAAGCTCCAACAACAACAATGTCTCGGCTCTGCCTCTGCAATTGGATCATCGGTTTCCTGACCCACAGACTACACTCAGTGAAAACCGATGACTGCACTTTCCTCAGGATAACACTCAACACTGGAGCCTCCCAAGGATGCAGTCTCCACACGCAGCTGTACTTCCTCCACACCCATGACTGCGCTGTAAAATTTAGTGCAAACACTATCTTCAAGTTTGCTGATGACACCACCGTGGGAGAACGGTTATCAAATAAAGATGATTCAGAATACTGAAAGGAGATAGAGTGCTTGGTGACGTGGTGCAATATTAACAACCTCTATCTGGGTGTTAGCAAAACAAAAGAACTGGTTAGTGACTTAAGAACGAAAGGAGTAGAAAATGTCCACATCTCGATTAATTGATCACAAGTTGAGAAGATTGAGAGCGTCAAGTTCCAAGGAGTGTCGAGAATAGACAACATCTTCTGGACTTGCCATGGAGAGAAGAAAGCAGAACAACGCATCTTCTTCCACAAGTGGCTGAGGAAATTCATTACGATGATGAGAAGCCTCACCAACCTGTACAGATGCACTGTAGAAAGCATACTGTCCATGTGCATGGTGCAGCAATCTCACTGCCATAGACCACAACAAACCAGAGAAGATTGCGTGCACAGCTTAGACCATCACCGAAGCCAACCTTTCATCCCTGAACTCCTTTTACACTTTTTGTTGCTGCGGAAAGAATGCCAACATCAGCAAAGACCCGTTCCACCTCGGTAATGCTCTCCTACACCCTCTTCCATCAGGTGGAAGATACAGAAACTTGAATACATGCACCAACAGGTTCAACAGTTGCTTATCCCTGCCTTTACTTGATTGCTGAACAGACTCTTTACCGTCCAATCATGTTGATCTTGTTAATGCTGATCTTGCTTCACGAAGTTCTTTTGCAGTGCAATTTGTATGGCATCTGTGGCAACGCACCCGATATATGACTTTGTTGACAATGACCTGCCTTTACTGCTTGCAATCAAAGGTTTTCACTGTACTTGTATACACGTGGCCACAATAAATCAATTCAAAACAGTTTGAATACACAACAATATTTATGGATTAACCCGAACAACTCCAATTAATCCTAATATTTATCTGTCACCATAAACAACTCCAATGCACAACAACATTGAAAGTTAAACCGAAACAGTAACAATATACAACAATATTTAGGTAGAAACACAAAGAAATTCAAGAGACAACAATATTGATGCAGATGCACAAACAGCTCCAAGGCAGAAGAATATTAAAGTAAAACAAGACCAGCTCCAAGGCAGAAAAATATTAATGTAAAACAAGACCAGGTCCAATGCACAACAATATTTCCAGAGAAATGCAAACACCTCCAATTCATAGCAATTCTATTCTTAAATACAAAGAGTTCCAATACACGACAATACTTATATACAGACAAAAAGTGCACCAATTTCTCTGAAAAAAGTATACTGTTTAGGATACTGTTGGGGGGGCGGGGGGGGGGGGGTTTCCACGGGCATGCATTGGGGTGCCGGCGTCTGCCACAGACTCTATCCCTGTTGTACAGAAGGAAAGAGGGAAAAAGGAGGAGAGTGTTAGTCGCTGGGGACTCAATATTTAGACGGACAGATAGAAGGAATGAAAGAAACCTGCAGTTGATGTGTTGCCTCCCAGGTGCCAGGGTCCGTGATGTCTTAGATTAGATTAGATTACTTACAGTGTGGAAACAGGCCCTTCGGCCCCGCCGAAGCGCAACCCACCCATACATTTATCCCTTACCTAACACTACGGACAATTTCCCATGGCCAATTCATCTGACCTGCACATCTTTGGATGGTGGGAGGAAACCGGAGCACCCGGAGGAAACCCACGCAGACACGGGGAGAATGTGCAAACTCCACACAGTCAGTCGCCTGAGGCGGGAATTGAACCCGGGTCTCTGGCGCTGTGAGGCAGCAGTGCTAACCACTGTGCCACCGTGCCGCCCACATATTATTTGCATAAGCCGAAATCAATAGACATTTTAACCACCACGGAGGGTGATACTGTATGGAAAGAGCTGCCACAGGAAGTGGTGGAGGCTGGTGCAATTTCAACATTTAAAAGGCATCTGGATGGGGATATGAATAGGAAGGTTTTGGAGGGATATGGGCCAGGCCCTGGCAGGTTGGACTACATTGTGTTGGGATATCTGGTCGGCATGGAAGAGTTGGACCAAAGGGTCTGTTTCCATGCTGTACATCTATAACTATGACTCTACATATTTTTGGCAAGATCCCATGTTATCCAAGGAAAGTGCGAGTAGGCCATCTAGTGGCTATTTGCTAGTATTGGATCAGCTGAAATACTGTATAAATCCTTGTAGCTGATTGTATTTCGGAGCACTATATTGACTGCTTCCCATGATATATATATCGTGAATAAAGTTGGTCAATACTGAAGGTCTGTTTCCAAGATTTTCTTCAACATTCAAATAAAAGCTTTTATTTCTCCTTCATAATTGTTTGATGTACTTGTCCAAAAACTATTATTTGATTGTATAGGCCACCCAGACTGTCCTGTATCTCAACATTCTCCAGTCATCTTCAGTTAATGAATATTTTGCTTGTCCATGCTGAATACGAGATGGACAATGCACAATATTATCCTCAATCTGCTATTTTTTGTTTACTCATCTTAACTAAATGTTCCTGATGGAGACTTATTGTTCAACTCATCAATTTCCTTCTTGACTCTGTATTAGTGTGAGTACAGTTTGTGATTATGAATGTACAAGCACTGATCTCTCGTTAGAGTTTAACGATGTGCAAATGACCCATTTTTCCTCAATCTGTTTCTCATCATGACTCAATTCTCGCTCTAAACTAGCATACTAACCCCATCACCATGTGCTTCGAGAACGGGCTGTAACATTATAAATGTCCTTTAGAAATTCGAATGCGCTACATCTGCATCCATCCGGCTTCGTTTATCCTCATAGATTAGGGACTATTTAGCCACGTTTTGCTTTTCAGAAAACACTGCTGGCTTTGCTTCATTTCAAAATATCTTGCACCAAATTCCTTTAAAAAGGCGGTGTAGCAATGTTTTCGCTAACAGTAACTGTTAGACGGACACAGACGTTATTTCTTGGTTCTGATTCCCATCCTTCGTTTGAGGAGGAGTGTACTTTGTGGTAATCTCTGTCAGTGAGAGGGATTGAACCTCAGTCAGTGACAGGGATTGAATCCATTCTGTTGGCATCAGTGTGCATCATAAACCAGCTGACAGCGAACCAATCTTCTCTCAGAAGGTTCAGGTCAGAATAGAATCAGAAGCGAGCAGTGCCATCCATCTGGTAAATGAAGGTGAGGCTGTGCAATTCAAAGGGCTGAACGACTGTTCAGGATTAAAACAGCGATGCTGCTGAATGAAAATAGGTGGTTGTGATGTTAGCCCCTGTCAGGTAAAACAGTGACAATGATTAGACTGTATAGAGGGTAAACACCATGACAACTATTTCCCTCTGAGAAATGAGCCGGTGTACAGCATGAAAAAAATATATTTTAAGAACATTTAATATTCACAAGTGCAATCCTCAGCCACATCAGAATAGGCTGTTCTGAGTGAGATCACGGGCTAATATTTACTTAGTTCATGAAGAAAGGTTTGGTTTAACTTTTTTCTTAACCAACGTCAATATCAAAAGGAAAGGATGTTTCATCATCTTCGTCATCTCTTCCCTGAATTTGGTTTTGTAGGTGTATAAATACGTGGGTTTGTACAGGAACTCATGAGAATGTACCCAGATTCAGTGGCAAAATATGTTGGAGCTGTGTTATCACCTCGGTAATACGCTGTTGTTGTGAGCTCGCTGGTTAAAAAGTTAACGACTGCTGTTAGCCACAATAGGACAAAACTGCCTGATACACTGAACAGTAACACGATGGATTTCCTTCTGCTTTTCATCTCAGGATCAGTGCTATTCTCATTGCTGAGACCCCACAGTGCGCTGCATACTTTGCTTGTCACTAAAATACGCTGGAATGTCAAAGAGTTAAGCAGTAATATCAAACAAAAAGGCAGCCATGCAACTAAAATTTATTTCTGCCAAGAGTAGGCCTCACCTGAAGGCGAAAAATAAAAGGCCATATTGGAGCGACAGCCCCAGGCAACGCTTGAAATTATTCAGCTGGAGTCACAGGCAAACCAGAAAAAGAAATCAGGGCAGACAGCGTGGTTGAAATCACAGTGACAGTTCTCACTGTGCGGTAGTTTAATTTGAACTTCTGACAACAGATTGTTACAAACCGGTAAATTGCAAAGAAGAAAGTGAACCACACAGACATATCCAGTGTGGCAGGATTAACACAGAGAATGAACTAACAAACAGCATTGTAGGATAGAAATGAATGTGTAAAGTGATAATTCAAAATATGATGCACAATTACAATAAAAAATGTCACCAGGAAATCTGCAGTTGCCATGGCAATTATGTAAGGCAAGATACATTTAGAAAGTCCATAATTTCCACTGGAGAGAATGACGATGACCAGTAGGTTTGCTGTAAGAATGAAAGAGAAGAGATTAGAAGTCGGATTCCATAAAGAAATATCACGGAAATGTTTGGGAAATAGTTGGAGGTGAGTTTACAGCGAGTTTCCCAAAGATTTATGTACAATGTAGACAAACGGACTGCATTTTGAGGTCAAAACAACATTGAAAATTTAAAGTCTGTGCTCTTCCAATAAACTTTATATTTCACTAATGGCAAAATCTAAATTAATTCTAGATAATTGCTAAATATTTCTTGATTCCAATAAAACATTCTGTTTGGACACAAACATTGCATTAACATCCAAGAGTTGATTTTCTTTGCTGATACCTATCCTGGAGGCGCTGCTCAGTAAATGTGCATCATTGAGTCTGTATTCCCCAGTTCCTTCTGATGGATAAGTGACTCTGCAATGAGGATTATTCCTGAAATCTGTTACATGAACACCAAGACATTCACTGTCCAAGAAGAAAAATAACATTGTCTTACCAAGAACACCAAAGGCTGCAATAAGAGGATAGTAAATGTTCTTTATTTGGAGAATTGTAACCAAACTTTCATGAAGAATAAAAAAATTCCCTTACATTATCTGGCTTCGTGTGAAATCCATCAGAGGTCCTCAATTTCACCTTCTTTATAAATCAAGCCATCTCTCCCTCAGATTAAATGAGACCATATAATAACTGTGTCAAAACAATTAGTGGCAGTCCTTTAGCAAACAAGAGATGGCTTTCTACCTCAGCGTGGCTGGTTCATCAGGGGGTTAATTACAAAGCTCAGGCCATGAATTCCCAAACATTAGAGTTTCTTTGAGTGTGTGTGTGTGTGTGTCTGTCTGTCTGTCTGTGTGTGTCTGTGTGTGCGTGTTCCCCAGAGGAAGGGAAGATGAAACCCAATGTGTAGGGAATATTTTGTGAAGGCTAGATAGATCATTCCACTAGTCATTGCTGTTGTGGAATGATGCTAATTTAAGAAAATCTTCAATAAAGTGTCATTTAATAATATTGTTTAGTCTAAGAATGACAGTGCAATATAATGATACTGACTGCTGTTAATTTCCTCACAGTACAATGCATTGTGTCACGTCATTAGCAGTGATGGGAACTGTTATGTAACATTACTCTTGATTGGCACCTACTCATATTCCTGGCGATGCACAAAATCTAGCATTAACGTTTACTCTAACAGCGCACAGGAAATACTCTAACATGGTGTAAAAGATAAACTGTCTAGACAGCATGGTGGTGCGCACACATGCAGACACTCGTACACACACACATGTAAGCACACGCACGCACGCACACACACACATACACACACACACACACACACACACATACAGTATCAAAGGAACGTTGAATGCAAAGGATTATTCAGATTTCTGAAATCCCTGTGTGTGCAGTGAGAGCAGTGGGTGTTTGGCATCGAGTGTGAGAGACTGTGACAGTATGTATGATTGTACAGTGGTCTGTATGTTTTGTGTATTATTACTGGGGCAGAGACAGGTTGGGGTTTATGGACAGTTACACCATGGGATCATCGACACTCAGACTGTGCACTCGGATGGACACATGCAGGCAGACAGGCACAGTCTCACATCAACATACTTAGGAACACCATTAGAAATACACACTCTCTCTCTCTCTCTCTCTCTCGCTAAAAACACACACAAATGCAAAATAACAGAGTTCAAAATTACTGCTATTAATCATAATAATAAAAATTCAGATATCGAATTATTACACAGAAACACATGAAACTGGAATTGAGTCGGTCACTTGCGCGCTGGAACTGACTCCACCATTTCAGAATTCACCATACTCATCGCCCCAGAGTAACCTTAGATTCTTATTATGCAAGGGAATACATCTACCTGTAACTTAAATATATTCGTTGTCCCAGAAAGTGATGGGATGGGGACAATCAGTTCCAAAGTTACACAGCCCTAAAAACTAAATTCTCATCTGTGTCCAAAAAGGGTGACTCCCCCACTAATGTTCAAACCGTGCCCACAGTCTGAACTCACCCACAAGGAGAAACATTCATTGCCCATCCACCATATCCAGATCATGAGAGACATTATAGACATTGATCAGGTTATACTCAACTCGTCTGAACTCCAGCAGGAACAATCCCTGTCTGTCCACCCATCCCCAAAGCACAAGTCACTCAATCAAAGGATTATTGGAGTAAAATATGAAAGGCATGGAGAAAGTTGACAGCCAACCGCTTGTCCCCAGGGTAGGAAAGTCTAAGACTAGAGGGCATGGAAATGTTGGGCTGAAGGGCCTGTTTCCATGCTATCAACCTCCATGGCTCTTTGACTCTGTGAGAGCCTATGGTACAAGACAATTGGATTGCCAATCAGTGATCCTGGTGTCACCAAATTCCCTGTCACATCAAGCCTATGGCTCAACTGCCCATGAGATAGGGCTGAAATTTATCAGTTGTTACAACACAGGGTAAACCCCTCTGCAAATGTAAACCCAACACACAGAAGCTGACTTTGTGCCGTAAACTGTTACATTTCAAGATACAAAGATTTATCCCAGATGTGACTATTTGAAGTAAAAACTAACAATTTTATTCTTTAAGTCCCACAGAGAACCTTAAAACAATAGCTATTGACAACTCATTTCTCTTAAATCTATCTTTCACCTCTCACTCTACAATACTGGTCCAATTTTTTTTTAAAACTGAATTAAGATTTACAAAATAAATCATGTTTCAAAACCAGCCAGCATTGTAGATTTTCCTCTGTGTTTTCCTGGGTCATCTTTTCTTCTGTCTTCTCTTGCACAACGTTTCTTATTGACAGGTACCATTCAGAGAACTACTATTACGCGTGGGAACACCTCCCACCTTGTACATGGCAGGTACTCATGTGACTCAACCAACGTTGTCTATCTAAGACGTTGCAGGCAATGATGCCCGGTGGCATGGTGCATTGGGGAAACTGAGCAAACGCTACGTCAACGGATGAATGGGCACCACACAACAATCAACAGACAGGAGGGTTCCCTCCCAGTTGGAGAACTCTTCAGTGGTCCAGGACATTCAGCCTCAGACCTTTGGGTGACCATCCTCCAAGGTGCACTTCTGGACAGGCAGCAGAGAAAAGTGGCCGAGCAGAGGGTGAAGGCTAAGTTCGGTACCCATAGGGAGGGCCTCAACCGGGACCTTGGGTTCATGTCACATTACAGGTGATCACCATTGCACTACAGATATTCCCACACACACACTCTCACATACACACGAACACAGGTACACACAGACGCACAAACATACACTCAAACACACCCATACAGACACACACACTCTCACTCTCACACATGCACCCCCTCACAGACTTAAGACACTCTGCACTCACTACAGACACACAGATACACTTTCTCACACTCACAACCCCCACCCCAGACAGACAAACACACACAGACCAGACAAAGACCCAAATGCACACATATATTTTGTGTGGTGAATTTGTACTTGCAGAGTTACATTGTACTTTGCTCAAAAACTGCATGCATTCATGTCGAACTCTGAGCTCAAAAACTGCATGAATTTATGTAAAACTCTGTTATCTCACTTTTTAGATTAGAATCAATCTAAACATCATGGCATAGACAGAGAACACAGGTGGCCAACACCTTCAACATATTGTCTAGCTATCACCACTGTTAACAGCTAACCCGAGAATGCTACTTGAATAAAAAGGTTTTGTGATTTACACATGAAAGAAGTGAAACTATCAGTGTATTCTAACAGATGAAAGGCTTAACACACAATCAATTTCTCAATGTATAATTTCTGTTACATCACACTGTAAATTTTTGCTATAAACTCTGTGTTACGATCGAGTCTTCCACTATCACCTGATGAAGAAGCGTCGCTCCGAAAGCTTGTGTGCTTCCAATTAAACCTGTTGGACTATAACCTGGTGTTGTGTAATGTTTCACTTTGTACACCTCAGTCCAACAACGGCATCTCCAAATCATGAGTAAAATTCAAATTCGATTAGATTTTGATATCTGAGTCATAATTTAAACGGATTGGCCAAATTTGAATTTGTTTTTTTCCCCTGGCAACGCAATCCCCTTTATTTGTTTCAAGCAAATGTTCCCTTTTTAAATTGTTCAGCACACTCTGTGCTTTCAGTCAGTCCTTGCCAGCTTCCTCTCTTTCTTCAAGGTACAGTACACATCTAAACCTTCATACCACCGTCCCCTAAAGAAAAAAAAAGAGTTTTCATAATGAAAACATGGCATCTTCTTTTTCTCTATCCCTTCGCCACATGACTACAACATACATATGACTTTAATCTAAGTTCATTTTAACTGCCTCCCGCATATATATATAACATTGAATAGATACCAAGCACATCTATACTTTATCAGCTAAATTCACTATAATTTAGTGATGACATTCTTACAACCAGCAATATGCACGATTTGTAAATTGAAAGTCAGTAACATAAGACTCCAGTGAAATAGTCTTATGCTGTTGTCTTTAAAGCATTCGAAGAATTTAAGGGGACGATGATCCTTGCACACAACCATCTCTGACACGACACTTGTGACATGCATATTAAAATGCTGTAAGGCCAGTACCAAATTCAACAGTTCATTTTCGATCGTGGAGTATTTCCTCTGGTGGATGTTGAGTTTCTTCAAAAAATAACCAATTGGCAGATCAATCCCATCCTCACTTTCATGTAGGAGTACAGCTACAAATCCTGTTAGTAGCATCAATGAAAACTTTGAAGGATTTCGAAAAATTTGGTGTCGCTAAAACTGGTTTCGTGGTTAATATTGCTTTCAAATGATTGAATGCGTCCTGGAATTGTTCTGTCCAGTGAAACTCTGTGTTCTTCTTCAGCAAATCTATTAGCGGTGCCACTACATTGCTGAAGTATGGAACAAACTTCCAATAGAATCCGCTGAGTCCCAGAAAACCAAGCACCTCTTTCTTCGAGGTTGGTCATGGAAAATCCTCGATGGCCTTCGTTTTTGTTTTCTGTGTGGTCAACCTTCTCTGACCGATGATGCGTCCCAAAAATGTCAACAGTGCTTTCACGAATTCAGTTTTGTTTAAGTATATTCCGAGTTTTGCTTCTCACCGTCATTCTTAGGGCTCGGCCAACGGTATCATGTGATATTTCCAGGACTTACTAAAGATCGCTACATCTTCCAAATACAAGCTTGTTAACCCAGGCACACTCTGTTCATGAGTGTTTGAAATGCGGCGGGTGTGTTCTTCATTCCAAAAAAAAATCTTTAAGCTGATAGAGCTCATTTGGGGTTACAAACGCAAACATTTCCTTTGTTGTCTCTGATAAAGGTAATTGCCAGTAACCCCGCAGTAAGTCCAAATCGGTGATTGTAACTGGCTTGTTGGACTTTCTTGATACAGTCTTCCAATCTCGGAATTGGACATGATTTTGATTTTATAACAGCATTGACCTTGCGATAATCCATGCAGTGCCGTTGAGTCCTGTTTGGTTTGGGAACCACGACAATCGGCGAATTCCCCTTGCTCTGGCTTGGTTCGATGAAATTGTCATTGAGCACGGCCTCCACCTCTTTCTGGATCTGTCTGCCTTTGAGAGGATTAAGCCAGTAGGACTATTATTTTATCAGAACAGTATTCCCTACGTCTACTTCATGTACAACAGCATTTGCCCTGTCTATCTGACTTTTATATATATCCTGATATTCAGTGACAAATCTTCCAATTGTGTTCTTTGTTCCTGAGACAGATAGATCAATAACCAATCCCACTCCTTAAGGATTTCTTCATTTTTTAAACATTTTAAGACATATAAAAATCCACACCATCTGGATTTGATTCCTCACTCTGTGGGGCAGTAACTAACACCTGTTTCTCCAGTTCTTTCTCTCTAGTCTAACACTTATTCAATATCTTCACATGACATGCCTGATAAAGGTTTTTTTTTTCTCCATCTGGCATCTTTCCTAGATAGTTCACCTGACTCAACTTTTTCTCAATTTGATAGGGACCACTAAACCTGGCTTTGAAGGGTTCTTCTATCATTGGTAACACGATATCCACTTGGAAAAGGTACGAGTCAGAGAGCGTTTTTATCTGCCATCTGCTTCATTCCATGCTGTGCCGTCTTTAGAAGTTGTTTAGCCGACTCACCTACTCGACTTAAACTCACCCTCACTTCTAATACATAATCTAATTATGAGATCTCCGACTTTGGTCCAATAAACTTCTCTTTAATTAATTTCAAAGGGCCTTTCACTTCATGCATGAATATTAACTCGAAGGGAGTGGGCTGAGTAGATTCATTTGGCGCATCTCTAATGGCAAACAATACGAATGGGATACGTTTATCCAAATCATTCAGATAATCCTGACAGTATGCTCTCAACATGGACTTCAAAGTATGATGCCACATTTCTAAAGCTCCCTGGGATTCAGGATGATACGCACTGGATTTAAAGTGCTGTATACCTAAACTATCCATACCCTCCTTAAACAGCCGAGCAGTAAAATTTGATGCTTGGTTCGACTGAATCTCTCTGGGTAGCCCATACAATGTGAAGAAAGGCATTAAGTCCCCACAGCCCTTTTGGCCTTGATACTCCGGAATGGAATTGCCTCTGGAAATCTGGTAGTCACATGCATTATGGTTAACAAGCACTGGTTCCCACTTTTCGTTCTCGCGAGGGGACCTACACAATCAGTTATAACCCGCATGAAATATTCTTCAATGTGGGAATTGGCAACAAAGCTGCTGTTTTTATTACCACCTGTGGTTTACCTACCATTTGGCATTAATGACACATACAGCTAAAGGGAACCAAACCCTTGTGCATTCCAGGTCAATAAAAGTATTTTGTACCTGAGCCTGAGCCTTTGGTACCCCGAGGCGACCTCCTACTGGTATTCCATCTGCTATCCGTAACACATCCTGTCTATATGCTACCAGCAACACAATCTGATGCACTTCGGCCCATTTCTCTCCTGTACTAACCTGCCATGATCTCCATTTTCGTCTTAGGATTCTATCTTTCAAATAAAATCCTCAGGATTATTCGCTGCATCCTCTTTAGAATACACATCCACATATATAAATATCTTTTTTCATCTTGTTCTCCTGTTGCAAGTCCCTTAGCCTTTCAGACCTAAACACTCCTGTCTGACCCTCTACCTGTTCAGGTTTTTTTTTCCTGAACCATTTCATCAGACAGGATATCCGCTAACTGAACCTCAACTCCTTCAGCTTTCTCTTTAGTTTTTACTTCGTGCTGTGATTTATGATAGTGGGATCTGGCTCCCACACAGTCTGGGGAAATACCAGGTTATTTCTGTTTTAACTCCTCAGTTTCTTGGTCTTCCTTGGGTTTCTCCTCAACAACGGACCACCTTGGACCCTGCCAAACCATTCTCAAAAACAAACTGGATTCCTGGAACTGACAGTCTGTCAATCACTCCTAATGCAAATTACCCAGTCTCCAGTTGGCACTTCAAAATAGATCAGACATAGGGGAATGCTAAATTTCTGTCCACCTATTCCACAAATTGCCACACTCTCGTGTAACAGATCAGAAAAGGTGCATATTCACTCATCCCTTACTATCAGCGACTGGTTAGATTATGTATCTCTCAAAATCATAACTTCTTGTCCTACTCCCCCTTGTTCTTTCTGAGTAAACTTTACCCACAGAGGTGAATTAGTTGTAGAGATCAGATACTAACTCCATACCCAGCCCCTGCCCAGACTGTGCACTCTCCTGCAGCTCCTCGGCTCTTCTTGGGGTTACCTTTTCTACTTCTACTAATGCTACTGGCTTATCTTATTTTACCACATCTTTTCCCATAATGCTTTTCTTCAACAACCAGCACTGTGACTTTATGTGTCCCACTTTACCACAGTGGAAACACCTGAGACCTTTCAAACTCCCTGTCCACCGTCTTTGGCTTCTTTTTTGTCCTGTGGTGAATTCTTACCAGTGCTCTCCTCATGGTTTTGCAGTGTAGGATCTTTACTTCTCCCAACTTCTGTATCTCACAGTACAAGATTATGGCCGGAAGCTTGTCTTATGCACCAACATGTATCCATCTGCTATTCTTGCTGCCCTTCTCACTTTCTGACCTTTCTGTTCCTCCACGTGAATTCTTAACATTTCTGATAGAGAATTTTTAAACTTCTCCAGCAGCATAGCCTCTCGTAAGGCCTGACACATCCTCTATTTTTAAAGCATGCAGCCATCTGTAAAATGGCTATTTTTAATTCTTTCGAACTTGGAATAAGTCTGACCTGGATCCTTCTTTTTGTTTCTGAAACACTGTCTGCATTCTTCTGGTATCAATTCATAAGCAGTTAAAATAGCGTGTGTGACCTCTTCATAATCTCTTGATCCCTCATCTGATATAACTTGCTCCGCCTCCCAGTTTAGTCTTAACAAACATGGGACCACTCCATCTGCCCAGACAACGTTTCAAATGAAATAAAGAATGTTTCGACATCTTTCTCATCAAAATGCGGCAGAGTTTTGACATATTTGTTTATATCACTACCATCTGTTTTAATCTCCATCCTGATAACTTGAGTTTGCTGACGTAGTCGCAACCTCTCAAGTTCAAATTCTCTCTCCTTTTGCTCAGTGAAGAACGGTCTCTCTCTTTCTTAATTCTCTCTCTCTCTTTCTCGCTCCCTTTCGTCTCTCTCTCTCCCTCTTTGCTCAGCTAAAAAACTTATATTTTTCTCTTTTGGCTCTCTCTCTCTCTTTCTCCTCTCTCTCTTTCTCTCTCTCTCTTCCTTTTCTCTGTCTTTGTTTATATCCTAACTACATTTTCCTCAATTGTAATTA
Source organism: Chiloscyllium plagiosum (assembly GCF_037043375.1). Taxonomy (NCBI): domain Eukaryota; kingdom Metazoa; phylum Chordata; class Chondrichthyes; order Orectolobiformes; family Hemiscylliidae; genus Chiloscyllium; species Chiloscyllium plagiosum. Next base: position 21,722,525 of record NW_028270178.1, on the reverse strand, counting down.
AAGTTTTTCCACCTCGACTGCAATTATCTGTTTCTCTAATACACCTAAGTGTTTGCGTAATTCCCTTATAATTTCCGCTTTACTTTAATCCTTGGTCAAACCCAAATCTAACTTCTTTACTAATTCTAAAAGTATGGCATTTTTCTTACTTTCTAAACTTTCTTGGCAAATTTGAGAATCATCTTCAAATTCCAGAAATTCTTTGGCAATTCTAAGAGCCATTTCTCTCACGTTTAACCAACCACAAGTCATTGAAATTAAACAAATTGTCCCACCCACATTTTATTTAAAGATCTAGGACACTAACCTGCAAGTAATTAAATCCATTGGGTTTTCACATTCCCCAAATCGATTCAAATCTGTCCAAATCCCAGCGCGGATCTGTCTAAACCTGTTGAAATCGTGCATGAAAGCCCCCAAACTGTTATGGCATGGGGTAAAGCCCTCTGCTAATTTAAACCAGCAACACGTGCTGTAATCTGTTAAAATTCAAGAGGCAAAGAAATTTCCCAGAGGTCACTATTTAAAATAAAAATTAGCAACTTTATTCTTTAAGTCGAACAGAGAATATTGAAACCAACATCTATTTAAAACTTCTTTCTCTTAAACTTATCTTTTCCTCCCACTCTACAATACTAGTCTGACAAAAAAATCCTGATAAAGATTTACGAAATAAAATCCCGTTTCAAACCTAGTCAGCTTTGCTGCATCTCCTTTGTAGATTTTCCTCTGCAGATTCTCACCAGGTCGGCCTCGATGTTCTGCTGTTCAAACCCCTTCCCCAGACAGGCACCTTTCAGAGACCTCTTGTGCTAGCAGTGTCCGGTCTTATATCCTAAAACATCAGATCGTTTCATTGGTTTTAATATTATTAAAATATTAAATTCAAACTTGATTGGAGTTTGGTATCTTGGGACATAATTAAATCTGATTAGCCGAATTTGAATTGCATTTTGTCTCATGGCAACCTAACTGTTCTATTTGTGTCGACCACGTGTTGCATTGTCACCTTGTTCAGAACACTTTATGCTCGATCAGGTAGTTTTGTTAGCTTTTCAACTCCCTTAAAGGTACAGTACTTCTACACCTTCATAAAACTTCCTACCATCAAGCCAATTTTGTATCCAGTTGGCGAGCTCTCCTGGATCCCATGAGATTTAACGTTACTCAACAACCTACCCATACGATACCTTATCAAAGATCTTGATGAAGTCCATGCAGAAAATGGTTATTGCACAGTCTTCATCTACCTCGTGGTTCCCACTTCAAAAAAACAGAATCAATCAGGGCTTAGTTTTGGCCAGAGATGGAGAATTGTGTGCAGTTCTCACTGAAACCAGAGGATGGAACTGATTGGACTGGAGGAAGTGCAAAGGAGATTCTCCATGAATGTTGCTGGGGGTGTCACAATGCAGCTGTGAAGAGGGTGGTTCATAAACTCGGGCTGCTTTCTTTAGAGCAGGAATCGGGGTATATAATACTATGTGGGGCATGGACATTGCGGATAAACAGTAGTTGTTTTCCCATTGTCGAATGTCCAATAACAAGGCGGGATAATTTTAAACTGAAAGGCTTAAGGAGGAGCATGAGGAAAACACTTCTCTCCTCGAGGATGGAAGGGGCCTGCAATACACTGACTGGAGGGTAGTTGAGACGAGAAACCTCTCAACCTTTAAACAATACTTGATGAACAGTTGAAATATCATAACATTCAAGCCCACAGGCCAAGTGCTGAAAAATAGGATGAATGTGGATTCAGTATAATTTCAGTGGGACAAACATGATAGGCTGCCCAGCTATTTCTCCTCTATGTGATTCTGTCATTCTGTAATTCTGAAGGGAAGGTTCCGAATTAGATTCTTTTCTCGTATTTGTCTGAGTATCAGTTCCAGTTCTTGATATGATCAGTATCAGCTTCAAGTTCTGTATTAGAGTGCTCGTTCACAGATAGAATTTCCCAAATGTGTTGTAAAACTGAATGAACAAGAACAACAGTGGGACAACAGGGTGCAGCAGAACAGCTCTCAAGGAGCTCGACAGCATGAGGTACTGAATGACTGTATAACCTCAGCAAAATGAAGGGCTTCACGAAAAAGAATATCAGAAGATATTTAGATATGTATGGCATTGTTAGGATATGGAACAATGCAAGTATTGTCATTTGAAGATAAATTGAAATTAACTTTGATGCCTGATAGGTTCAGATTAATCTAGTCTTTAGGGTATTCAATTACAGCGGAAAATCTCAATGATATCACATCACTAAAATAAACCTGTTGTCATACTTTGTTTGTTCAAAATGATATAAAAAAATTAAGATATAATCACAATTTCTCTGTGGAGATACAATACAGTATATATATAAAAAAATACTGTTACTGTGTCAGTTCCAGTTTCGAGGGAATGCTCCCGTTCCAACTGATTGGCAGCAGCAGGGAGAGGTTGTTTCACAAACAACAAAATGCATCTTCCAATAGAAATGGTCGTCAAAGTATATTGCACCATCCTTGCTGTTGTTGGTATTCCTGGTAAGTCTTATAACAACTTAAGTTGCGTACATCTCTGCATTAAATCAGACTTATTCCACTCTATGACTCTTAATCATTTTATTTCCATTTAGCAAGGCAAATACTGATGCCAAATTCCAGTATCCTCACTTATTGAGTTCAAAGAAATTCGTTTGATTAGTAGGTTCGTCAGTAATGTGCAGCATTACCTGTTTCTCTATACTGTGCAGAATGGGTTTACCCAGAGCCCACCTTGATGGGGTTGGGCTGAGCACAAGCCCTGGCTGGTCTAGAAAGTGTTTAGCAAGACCACTCTCTCTCTCTCTCTGTCTGTGGGAGTCCAAAGTCTGCTATTGGTCAGATGGGTTTTTATAACAACCCACCTGTTAGTGATACCTGGTGTTTCCCATTCCTTGATTGGAAGGGATTGTGTTGGGGGTCTTGCTCAGGCAGATCGCTCTAAATAGGCCCAGATACAACAGGTGGGCAACGATCGAGTTGAACAAGTCATTACAGAGTGAGAAGAGAATGTCAGCATGGATAGCTTTGACCACCTTGTCTGTTTTTTTCAGTCAGTGGATGTGTGCGGGCATGATATTTGTGAGGATAGTTCACTGGGAGGGCCGTTGAACACAGGATTCCAATTATGATGTGTAATGTTGGATTATTTGATTGGCAAAAATACGAGAGATGGAAATGTGTTGCTGGAAAAGCGCAGCAGGTCAGGCAGCATCTAGGGAACTGGAGAATCGACGTTTCGGGCATTAGCCCTTCTTCAGGAATGAGCCTCATTCCTGAAGAAGGGCTAATGCCCGAAACGTCGATTCTCCTGTTCCCTAGATGCTGCCTGACCTGCTGCGCTTTTCCAGCAACACATTTCCATCTCTGATCTCCAGCATCTGCAGACCTCACTTTCTCCAAAAAGACGAGAGAGTTGTGCCATTTGTAAAACGGTGGACAGTGCTGTGATGTGGAGTTTACTAGGACAAATACTGAGATCTGGAGTACAGTGGTAGCAGCTCTCACACAGAGGAACAAACAACATTGTCTAACAGGATGTTTCCCATGTTGCACTTTGTTGCTGTTACCCTTTGATGCTCCTGGAGCAATCCTGGTCAATGTGAAGGGGCTCCCACGTACATTCGTTTGGGATTGTTATTTGGACTTTGATGACCAGTTTGGATAAGTGTTATTATTATTTTGATTATTGTTATGGTTATTTGTGCGTACCTTTAGGTGAATCCTATGGATATATTTTAAAACCAATTCAATGTGAGACCATAGAGTTACACCATCGAGGGCAGTATCCCGTCAACTTTGCGAGATCTCTGTTCTTCCACCTGGTCCACGGGGCTCTGAACGGTGGAGATTGGGTGGTACAATAAGGTTTTTCACTGATGAATGGCAAGTTGGTTTGGGGTGACTGGTGTGCGATTTAGGATATTTGATATTGTTGTGTTCCTCCAAGGGTCCAATCGGGATCAAAAACATCCGGCCATACAGACTGATTGTTAGCTCTGCTGTTGGGATGTTCAGTTGACCTGATGCTCAGGACTCAGGGACTTGTTGAGTTGGATAATATATCTGGGTCACCGGTTGATTCATGTCCATCCGTAGCACACTGCTAAAAGAATATGAATTATAGATGTATATTGTTGAATCCTTTGATTGTCAAAAAAGATATGTATGTTGTACTGCCTCATTACCCTGGATTGAATGATGTTCTTGGCCCCACAGCATGGCACATCATTGCACCAAGTGTCACACGGGATGTCTGTCCAAATAGTGAATGTGGTTTATAGGTGGGGTGTTTATAGGAGGTCACATATCGATACTGAGTAAAGCCACCCTGTTTCTTAGCTGTTGAAGTTTGGAAATTGTGGAGGGGGGTGGGAATGAGTTAGTATCGAAGGGATTCATTGTTGCCAGCTCACAGTTGGATGTTTATAAATGTTTGCAGTATTGTAAACACTGAGCTGTTCACTCCCACAGCACACTGTAAATGTCAGGGCTGCTACACTAACCCTGCTGGCTGGGAGATATCTGGCACAGTGTGTTTTACATCAGGAGAGTAACACAGTGAATCAACCTCTTTGATGCAATAACGTCCCCTTTCTTCAATTCCAAAATAGTTCACTTGACAGAAAATGTTATTGTTGGAGTGTTGGGTGGAAAAATATCAAATGAGATTCATGTGGCATTCGATAAGACTGTAAGAATGAGAGAACATGACTGCCATAGTGCCACAGGTTAGTGCAGTACAGAAGACTGAGTCAACAGCAATAACAACAACAAAACAGATACTGCTGGGAAAGGTCAGCAGGTCTGGCAGCATCTGTGGAGAGAAATCACAGGGAACGTTTCAGATCCAGGAACAGTATGCAATGGATTGCAAATCGGAAATCTTTGCAGCTGGCTGCATATGTTTGGCGCTCAGTTTATAAAGTGAAATATCCCAGTAAATATAAACAGATGTGATAGTTGTTATGAAATTAAAATGGCAGATTAACAACGTTAGTTCAATGAAGTGCCCTGTACAAATATTTTGTTGACCCAAATAATATTTTTGGTACTGATTAATCTTCCAGCAAGGTTAGGACAAGCTCGGGGATGTGGCTACATTAATTTACTACTTGTACGTTATTAATCATGGATTTACAGCTGGACACATCAGTATTTGATTGGAATTGGATGAATAATTGTTGAATCTGCTTTTCATAATCTGCCCACAGTTAAATTTCGAGTGATCGCTGCTCTTCACTTTGAGGTGTGTGTCCTCCTTGGGGGGAGGAAGTGAACCGTTAATCAGTGAAAAATCAATCAGCTTTAAGACAATATATAAAAATAAAAATACCAATGAATGGGAATACAAATGTCTGTTTCACCAAATAACTAACTTTACTAACTGCAATATTAAGATTATGGTTGATAATTAAATTGGGGAGAATCACCTCGAATTGACAGACCAGAATTCCGAACATTTAACATGGTGCTTTAATGTACCATACAAGCCTCTCCCTCTACCAAGTGCTCTAACGCTGAATAAGTATTCCACATTAATGAACTTCATTTGCCATTTCTTTTATTAGTGTAGATATTATTTCCGTATCTACGTCACAAAGTTCTTTATATCTGGATGCGTCTGTGTACTCTATGTCAATAACATTGCTCACAAGTCCAGTTTCTAACATTAGGAGCATTTCTCTTACTTTAGTGTGATAGTGACAAACGTTCCGACCCGGCCAGGAGCCCAAACTCTGTAACACGTTGCTTGTTTATTGTACTGTAACCTCTGGCCTTCCGACACAGCCACATGTTGCCTGACCTTTCCAGCTCCACATTCTATCCAATCTGACTTCCAGCATCTGCTGTCCTTACCATCTCCACATGTTAACTCTGTAATGCACCAAACTCAGAACTGTTTACCTTGCATTTACGAAGGATTGATGATCTGTTCCTCAATTACTTATTTTTCCAGTTAACGTTTAATTCCTGAAAAGAAATCTTCAGCTCTTAAACATATTAATTCTGAGCTCATGTTTACAATAAGGAACCCTTGAAAAACTGAACTCAATGAGATTGCAACACTCTTTTGTTTCATCCTGACCTTAGGTGGAATTGGTTAGGGCTTTTGGAGGTCAGTCATCTTAGTCACCACACACCTCTGCTGGCTTCTGCATGGTAGTACTTTGACCCTAAAATCTGCAGCTGCCTCAATGATGCCCTTCCTTTATCATAATTTCAAAATTAGAGATATAGATGTCCCTTGAATTCCAGCATCAACAGATTTCTGTCTTTATCAATACCATGGACCAACCATTGACGAGAAAATGACCTGGCCCAGCCACACAAGTGCTGTAGCCACAGTAGTATGTCAGATACTCTGATAACTGTGACAGTAAGCTCCCTGACTGCCTCTATAATCCATGTCCACCATCCAGAAGCACAGGTAAGGGCTGGGATGGAATGATCTCCATGTACTGGCTGAGTGCAGTTCAAATGCAGCATTGAGTGTAACACTCACAGATCTCCACATTGTACAGGACAGACAACTGGTCCTAGTGATTGGCACACAGATCATTCAGTACTCACTCTCTTCACCAATGACACCATGACCAGCAATGAAAATCATCAACATGATCCAAACCAGTGCAAGTCTCATTTGAATAGCACTTTCCATGATCTCTCGGCAGAACAAGGACAGCAGATGCAGAGAAACACCATCACATGCACGTTCTCTTTCAAACTAGATTTAATTCTGACTGAAAAATATTGTCATTCCTTCACTGTTGCTGGGTAAAAAGATTAGATTAAATTTCCTACAGCATGGAAACAGGCCCTTCGGGCCAACAAGTTCACACTGACCCTCTGAAGAGTAATCCACCCAGACGCATTCCCCTAACAATTTAGGATAGCATGACAATTTAGCATGGCCAATTCACCTGACCTGCACATATTTGGATTGTCGGAGGAAAGCCACGCAGACAAGGTGCAAACTCCACACAGACAGACGACTGAGGCGGGAATTGAACCCAGGTCGCTGGTGCTGTGAGGCAGCAGGGCAAACCACTGAGCCACAATGCCATCCTGATTCTGCAACTGTACCCCAGAAACACAGTGGGCTTTCCTGTATCTCAGGCAATGTAGATGTTCAAAAAGGTAGATCTCCAATCCCATCAGAAAGGTGAATAGAGCTGGGCAATGAATATTGGCCCAGCCACGAAAGCTCACATTCCAAAGGGACATTTAAAAATAACGCCCATTACAACAAGTGCAAGAGGATATTTCTGAACCCGAGAGGTGGCTAATGTCTCGGAGAATGTTTCGTCTGGCAGAGAGAAGGAGAAATGTCTTGGCTGAAAGAGTGGATGTTTGGTACTGAGCGGATAATCCCTATCATAGCTTATTTTACCAAATCCCATAAATTTCCGAATTCTTAATGGTTTCAAAGCCAGGAGACCGATCTTATTGCCTCAGTTTTCTTTGCTAAGTACTGGTCTGTGTGTTAATGTTTCAAACTCCGGTAAACTACGGTGATTTGAGTGGACAATCCCTTGTCTTCAAAACTGGATCAAATTTGGAGTGGATCATTTCATATCTGTGATAATGGACTCAGTATGGGGATATCCAATCCCAGATAAAGATCTAAAAAGGAAGCAGTTGGCGGCAGTACAGAGTTGGCTGTGCATGTGGAGCTTCATTTTCTTTTTTTCATTGAAGGGATGTGAGTGTCGCTGGTTTGGTCAACATTCACCTCCTTTCCCTAATTGCCCAGAGGGCAGGTAACAGTCAATCAGGTTGTCGTGGGTCTGGAGTCACACGGTGGCGAGACGAGGTAAGGATGACAGATTGTCTTCTCTGAAGGACATTAGTGAACGAGATGGTTTTTCTTCCTGACAACTGTCAGTTATTTCATTGTCATCATTAGACTCATTAAAATTCCACCATCTGCTATGGGGAATGTTGAACCCAGCTCCCCAGATCATTAGCTAAGTCTATTAATTAACAGTCTCGATATAGTCCCATTAGGACATTATCCTCCAACATCTTTAGTAATGGTGTGAATCCACAAAGATTTAAGATTGGCACAGTAGTTAGCATTGCGGCCTCACAGTGCCAAGGACCTGGGTTTGATTCCACCCTTGAGTGATTGTCTGTGTGAAGCTTGCACATTCTCCCCATGTCTGCATGAGCTGCCTCTGGGTGCTCTGGTTTCCCCACACAATCCAAAGGTGAGCATGTTAGATGGGTTGGCTAAGCTAAATTCCCTATAGTGCCCAGGATATCTGGTTAGGTGAGTTAATCATGATAAAACCACATGCATTGGGTGAGGTCTGGTTAGAATGCTCTTCAGAAGTGTGCTGCAGATTTGATGGGCCAAATGACCTCTTTCCGGACGATAGGGTTTCTACGATGTTATCATAGAAACAGACTCTGATGATTGCCATGGAGAATGCTGGTTAGGTGGTGAAGATTCCGAGCCCCAGTGTGTTCTCTGAATCTGAGAGGGGGATCTCTATTCACAAGGAGAGGTGTTTGGGAACATGAGCCTGGACACGAGGCAGGAAGGTTTGCTTAAACTCTGATAAAATGTGTGATTTCTAAACCAGAAAGTTGCTATGAACAATGCAGCATGAATTCAGGTTATATTTGAGTGGGAGCTGTAGTATACAGTGTACAGCCATGTGGGAGAGTCCCTGTCAAATGTTGCAGTGCTTATGGTTTCAGTGGGTATGCAGCTTGTGATATGGTGGTTCGATTCATTGCTGGATACTTCTGTGGTACAGATTGTCAGGATGCTCAATCCTGTCCATGAGGGAGGGACTCAATGCCCTATCAATTGTTCAGCAACAGTCATTCCTGGACAGTGTGGAGTGATTTAATGTCATTCATATAGTGTGGGTATACACTTCAGGGGACACTCTGAGCCGTGGAGGCTCCAAAACCAAAGACAGAAATTTTGCAATCAATGTCCATGTTAGGTGCATCCCATTCATTGTTTTATTGATTTGAGGTGTCCTGATGTGGATGTTGTGATCTCAGGGGAATCTCCAGCCAGTCTGAGTAACCTATAAACCAGGTGAAATCAACCACTGCCAACTCCAAAAAAAAAAATCATTGAGCACATGGCTGTGCTTTGTGTGCACAATTTGCTGTTCTCATTCTTCCCCTTCTTTTTAAATTGCAAATGATTCATTTTGAGAGAGCTTGCTGCTATGGTTCAGATTCTTTAAACTTCATATGACATGGAGCAACATTTATCTTTGTGCTATTATTTTCAGTCTAAGCTCAGGCACGGAGAATGTTTGATCAGTAACTTCAAGTCTTTCTCTCTCTCTCTCTTGCAGTTAATCTAGTGGTGATTGTAATCTTAGCTCGGCAGAAGTGTGGTCTTTCTACATGCATCACTCACTATCTGGTGGCCATGGCAGCGTCTGATCTACTGTTCACTATTGTTTATTTCGTCTTTCGCCGATTCCCTTACTATTATTTTCCACTGTGTTTCTTGGACATCACTCCTGTTTGTACTGTTATCTATGTGCTTCACCGCTTGCTCATTGATTGCTCTGTCTGGTTCACTGTTGCTTTCTCTTTTGACCGATTTGTTGCGATTTGTTTTCATCAGATGAAAGCTAAGTATTGTACAGAGAAAACTGCAAAGCGGGTTGTAGCAACAATCTGCATTTTCTTTTCTTTAAAGAACATTCCCAACTACTTTCGATATATACCTCAAAGGATTATCAACAATGTTCCATGGCACTGTAAAACAAGGCCCAGTTATTTTAATGACCGGTGGGAAAGTTTTAAATACTTTGAATATTTTTTAACACCAATGTTACCATTCACTTTTATTTTCTTTCTCAACATTCTGACTGCCAGACACATTTTCGAGGCTGTGAAGATGCGTAAGGGACTGAGGGGTCAGAGAAAAACAGAGAATGACCCAGAGATAGAGAGCAGAAAAGATTCTGTGATTTTACTGTTTGCCATTACCATCAGCTTCATACTTCTGTGGATTCTGTATGTTTTAAGGTTCTTTCGAGCTGGTGATTCCTTGAATTACGCTAACTATGTTCTCTTTGAAGGAGTCGCATATATGCTGCGGAACCTCAGTTGCTGCACAAATGCGCTTATTTATGTGGTGACGCAGAAAAAATTCAGAGACCAGTTAAAGTATGCAGCAAAATATCCAGTTATAAAAATAATTCAATTGGTGAATAAATCCAAGTAACTGACAGACAACATTAGACACAGCAGATAATGGAATGACGAGTCCACGTGAGGCATGTTCAGAAGGAGAAGGAGGAACACCAACGTGACAACACTCATTTTCTAATGGGCAAGGATGACTCAATCTGAGGGACAAAACAAAAGCGACTGCAGGAACAAAGTCAGTGTAAAGTACTGTCAGCAAGGAACAACAGTCAGTAGAAAGCTGGACAACAAAAGCAAAACTGAAAGAGGAGTTAGACATGCACCAAAGATACAATCATTCAAAGCAATCCGTTCTCAGTAGGTGACACGGACACATAAATCAATGAGCTGGAGGAAAGGATCACCGTTCACTATCGGCCCAGAGTGTAAGACGCAGTGACAGAGTCCTCTCCATTCTTCCTCACTGAATTAACTGATCCACACATCGTGACAAAGGGAGGAAAAAATAAAGAGTGTTATAAGGAGAAAATAATGTCTTGTAAAAACATTCTGTGCCCTTTGATTGTAAGTTTATTTTCAACAGCAATTTACTTCATTTCCATTCAATCCCTGGTATCATTCTATTTCTTTAATCCTGCCTTTCCAGGAACCAGCTGATGGGTTAGTGGGGAATCCAAGGCCAACCAGACGGACTCCTGGACTCTCTCTCTCTCTGCACCTTCCTATGACCCAGCTCCCCTTTCGATTTAAGATGCTCCTTCAAATCTGCCTCTTTATATCAGTTACTGTCACCTGACCTAACATCACGTTCGGTGGGTGAACATCAGCTCTGTTTAATTTGTCATGACAAATGTCTTTATAATACGTATTTGGGGATTATGTTGAGTTAAAGTGGACAGTGATGGTACTGTCGTTGTGAGTATAACTGCCTTCCAAGCAGGTGAACGGGGTTTGATTCCCGGCAATGGCAAGTTGTGATTTTAACATTGATCGATTTTAACGGGAAATCGAAAAGAGAAATTTGATCAGGATGAGAATCTATACAGCTTTCATTCCAAGACAATATTTTCTCACAACCCATCCCTCCCTCCTTCTAATCCTTCTAATCCCACTAAAAATGACTCTGGCTGTGATCCATCTCTGGGGAAGTCGACCCACAGGAAGAGGGAGCTGGGAGCTGACTGGATGAGCTGGGTCTTGGGTGGAATGGGCGTCTATGAGTGACAGACCTGGGGGTATTTCAAATAGGTTCTGGCAACCACTGTGCCTTTCACCATGTGCACTGAGCAGGGAGTGAGTATCTGTGTGTTTCTGTCTGTACCTGTGTGAGGGTGTGGGGTGTGTTTTAATGTCAATCCCAGTTTGATCCGTTAATACACCCCATTCCCTCCCTGAACCATCTCCTCCTAAAGCAGGCCCCTGGAGCAGGGTATGTCCACAATGGGAAAGAGGGAATGTGAGAGACCCTCGAGTGAGCTGGGATCAACCGGAATAGAAGGTATCACCACTTTAATCTCATCATGTCTTTCCTTAACTCCTGTTTATCTCTGAGTGATCCTCTTTTCTGTCTACCTCTCATACATTCCACTTCTCTCTCAATCTTTTTTCTTTCTCATACTATCTCTCTCTTTTTACTGATACTCTTTCTTTTTGCCTTTTTCTCTCCTACTTCGTCTGTCGACTTGTGGATATTTTTCCCACTCTCTTCCTTTCTTTCTTCTTGTTTCACTTTCTCTCTATCTTTCTTTCCTTCCGTATTTTTGTCTTTCAATCCTGAAACTGCAGCCCTCCAACACCAATTTTACGCACCCCACTTCGGCAAATTTTGCAGTCCCACAAACTTAGCACCCCCCTTCCATTGTCTCTGTCCAATTGCCCTCCCCGTGGGTCTTTCTTCTCCCTTGAACTGCCCATTCTGTACTTCCTACATTACACATCCACTGTATATCAGAGACCCTCTATGTCTGCATCCATCCACAATACTCTCCATGCCATGTCCCTGCCCCTGGGGTGGGTGACAAAGGAGCATATGTAGAGACAAAACTGTCCTTTGACTGCCTGCTGTAATGTCAGAGAGTTATACAGCACAGAAACCGACCCTACAGGCCAATCTGTCCACACTAACCATATTCCAAGACTAAGAATTTCCACCTACCTGTGCTTGGTCCGTATCCTTCCAAACATTTCGTATTCATTAACTTATCCAAATGCACATTTTGAGAAGGCAAATCTTAATGGCGAGGTCCTGGGAGTGTTGCTGATCAAAGATACCTTTGATCTCAGGTTGACAGTTCCTTGAAAATAGAGTCACAGGTAGATAGGATCGTGAAGAATGCATTTGCTATGCTTTCCTTTGTTGGTCAGAGCATTGAGTATAAGAGGTGCAAGGTCATGTTGCAGCTGTACAGGACATTGGTTCGGCCAGTTTTGGAATGCTGCATTCAGTTCTGGTCTCCTTCTTAAGGAAAGGATGTTATGAAAACTGAAAGGGTTCTAAAAAGTCCTACAAGGACATTGCCAGTGTTGAAGACTTTGAGGCTGAATAGTCTGGGGGGCTGTTTGCCCTGGAACATTGGAGGCCGAGGAGAGACCTTATAGAGATTTATAAAATCATGTGGCATGGATAGGTTCAAACAAGAGGTGAGAAGGGAAAGATTTAAAAGGGACCAAAGGGGCAACGTTTTCATGCAGAGAATGGTGTGAATATAGAATGAGCTGCCTGAGGAAGCGGTGGAGGCTGGCAAAATTACTGCATTTAAAAGACAAGGAGAAACTGAGGACTGCAGAGGATCGAGATCAGTGTCGAGAGTGTGGTTCTGGAAAACCTGATCATTCCTGATGAAGTCTTATGACCGAAACGTTGATTCTCCTGCTCCTCAGATGCTGCCTGACCTGCTGTGCTTTTCCAGTACCACACTCCTGACAACATTTAAAAGGCATCTTTATGGGTAAATGAACTGAAAGGGCTTAGAGGGATATGGGCCAAGTGCTGGCAAATGGGACAAGATTTAGTTAGAATACCTGGGTGGCTTGAACGAGTTGGACGGAAGGGGTTTTCTCTTGCTGTTCATCTCTATGATTCTCTGCCTTTTAAACGTTAGAACTGTACCTGCATACATCACTTTCTCTGGCAGTTCATTCCAGCACGCAAACCACAATCTGTGTAAAAAAAGAGTTGCCCCTTATATCCTTCTTAAACCTTTCTCTTCTCATTTTAAAGTATGCCCCTACTTTTGATAGGGAAAAGACCCTCATCATTTCCCTTATCTATACACCTTACGATTGTATAAACCTCAATAAGGTCATCCCTCCACCTCCAATGTTCCAGTGAAAACAGCCTAACCTTTCTTGTCTATTTTTACATCTCAAACTCTCCATTCCCGGCAACTTCTTGATAAATTCTTCGTTGGACCCTCTCCAGTTTGATCTTTCCTTAACAGGTCACCAGAATTGCACACATTAATCCAGCAGAGGCTTCCCCAACACTCTGTAAAACGTCAAGGTTCACATCCCAACTGCTATACTCAATGGTCTGAACAATGAAGGCAAGAATGCTAAAAGCCTTCTTAACCACCCTGCCTACTCTCTAACGCAAATTTCAAAGAACTTTGTACCTGAACCCCGAGGCTTCTCTGCTGTACAACACTGCCACTAATTCCTGTCCTTGTGTGTTTTACTAAAATGCAATCCCTCACACGTTTCCAAATTAAACTCCATCTGATACTCCTCAGACCATTGAAGCAAATGATCAAGATCTCTATGCAATCTTTAGTAGCATTCTTCACTGACTACTTCACCAGCAATTTTGGTGCCTTCCGCAAACTAACTAACCATGCTTTCTATGTTGTCATCACAATCATTTATATAAATGACAAACAAAAGTGGATCTTGTACCGATCCTGATGGAACACCGCTGGTCACAGACCTCTTGTACAAAAAATATACCTCTGCTATCAGTGACTGTCTGTTCCCTGTCATGAAACCAAATTTGGATCCAATTAGCAAGCTCACCCTGAATCCCATGTGATCGAAGTTTACTAACTGGTCACGATACAGAGCCTTGTCAAAGGCTTTGCTGTTGCTCAAGTAAACAATGTCTACCACTCTGTCAACATCAACTATTTTGGTCACTTCTTAAAAAACTTAATCAAATTTTGTGAGACATGATTTTCCTCACACAAAACCATGCTGCCTATCCCTGTTCAATCCTTACCACTCAAAATGCATATAAATCCCAACTTTCAGAATCACCCCCAAAGTCAGACTCACAAGCCTATAATTTCCTGGCTTCTCCTTACATCCCTTCTTAAACAATGGCACAACATTAGCCATCCTGCAGTCGTCTGGTATTTCAAACGTGTATCTGGATGATACAAATAATTCTGCCCCACAACTTCCTCCCCAATGCCCCACCATGTCATGGATACACTTGATTAGTCCTCGAGATTTATCTATCTGTATGTCTTCTAAGACCTCCAGCACTTTCTCTTCTGTCATGTTAAACCTGTTTTCAAAACATCAATATTTATTTCACTTCGGGCCTCTATCACAACTAATGCAAAATATTCACCTCCTGAGTTTCAACACAAAGATAACCTTGTTAATCTTTAAGAGGTCTTGCTCTCTGGAGTTGCTGTCTGGCTCTTAATGTCGTTGTAGAATCTTTTTGGATTATCATGAACATTATCTGCCAGGGATATCTCACATCTCTCTTTCCCTTCCTAATTTCTTTCCTCACAATGCTCCAATACACTTTATAGCCTTCAAGAGATTCAGTTGATCCCAATTGTCTGTATCCAACATATGATTATTTGTTATTCTTGACTACAACTTCAATACATTTATTCACCAATTGTTCCATAATCTTACCAGCCTTGCCTTTCACTCTGACAGGAACAACATGGTCCGAACACTTCTTACCACGTTTTTCAGGTTGGTGCCGGATTAGGAAAATTAAACTCACCTGCTATTACAACATTATTATTCTTACATATATTTGAGATCTCAACATGTTTTCTTCTCCATTTCCTTCTGACTACTGGGGGGCCTGTGGTCCAATCCCATCAAGGTGAACATCCCTTTTTTATTTCCCACGTCAAACCATAGATTTTCACTAAATGGTCCCTCAGTTATATCTGCATTAAGTACAGTAGCAATTGAGTATCTGTGATTGCATATCTAAACAACCTAAACCCGTCCATTAGATTCCAATCTGCAGTTCACTCCCTAGTGTTGTTTAATTAGATGTGAACCATACCATACCCTTCGACTATACTCTAATCTGGAACTCACTCCGTGGTACCTGTTACTCTGTATATTGATCCTCCTCCTCCCTTCCTCAATCAAAAATGCTGTCCCTCCTCCTGCCTTGCCTCTATTTCTATCATTTCTATAACATCTGAAACCCAGAACATTGAGCAGCTTGTCTTGTCCTTGCCTCAGCCACGTTTCTGTAATCACTCAAACAGGCGAGTTCTATGTTGCTACATATACCCTGAGTTCATCAGCCTTATTTGGATAGAAATAAATGCAGCTTAATTCTTCAGAAATACTTTGGGCTCTGAATTGCTATTGTCTATCTTTTCTAAATTATCTTGTTCTTTTCCGATTCAGTACCATTCACATCTTTCTGTCTGTTTTCAATGTTACATAGGAAATCCCCACCTGCCCCCTCCCCAACACAAAGGGTTCATAGCCTCTCGAAACAGAACCCACCAGGATATAGGTCCCTTCCCTGTTCAGGTGAAACCCTCCCTTTTTGAACAGGCCATTTCTGTCCCAGAAGACATCCCAATGATCCTCAAAAATGAGTCCCTGCACATTTCACCACCTCTTCAGCCATTGATTTGTCTGTCCTGTTCTTCCCTCATTTGAAATTGGGACCGGAAGTAAACCAGAGATTACTACTTGTGATGTTCTGTTTCTTTAAAATTCTACCCAAGCTCTTCGACTCACTCCACAAAGCCCTAACCCTTGTTTTGATGATGTCATTCCCTCCCAATGTATACAACAACTTCCGGCTTCTCACTCTCCGCTTTCACAATATGCTTCACATCTTTTGAGATGTCCTTCACTCTGGCACCATACTGGGTTCACACCTACTGCTGCTAAATCTCTTCTCTGTGCCCCTGACAGGACGGCCCCCTGTAACAATGGTTCTTTACATCTTCACAAACCCATTTAACATAAGATTAATTCTTAGTGCCAAGATCTGACTAGTACTTCTGTTTTCCTCTGAGGGACTTTCGCTTTCAACAGTACACAAAATTGAATATCTCTTTAAAAGAGGAATAGGAGACTTCTGGTCTACCCTCTTATCTTTCCTGACAGTCAATCATCTATCGTACTGACCCTGCTGTGTAATCAGTTCTCTAAATATACTTGTCATCACACTCAGTGTCTCCTGTATGCCCTCAGGGTGGCGGCACGGTGGCTCAGTGGTTAGCACTGATGCCTCACAGCGCAAGATCCCAGGTTCGATTCCAGCATCTGGCAACTGTTTATGTGGAATTTGCATATTCTCCCCGTGTCTACGTGGGTTTCGCCAGTGGCTCCGATTTCCTCCCACAGTCCAAAGATGTGCAGGTCAGGTGGATTGGCCATCGTGTTCGGTGCATTAGTCAGAGGAAAATGGGTCTGGGTGGGTTACTCTTCAGAGGGTCGGTGTGGACTTGTTGGGCTGTAGGGAACCTAATAAAGCAGCTGTCAACAGTACCTTATATATAAAATGTAATCACAGATTAATATGAACCATGTAGAGAAAATATTAGACTTAAAACATCAAACACTGAACTGAACAAATAAAAAAAAAAGACTCCTCCTCAAATAATCCAACAATCGGCATTTTATCTCTGGATTAAAACAACCTTTCCAAGTCATCCATGTGCAGGCCTCTCTGGAAGCTCTATGTGTTAACCGTCTCTCCCCTTTCTTTGTCTTTTTATCCATCATTTTGATTTTGTCAAATTCTACCCACCACTGATAATATGCTCACGGATCTGTAGATCCCTGGCTTTTCCTTACTACCTTTATTCAATAAAGGAAACACCAGGCACCATCCAGTATTTCAGCACCTCACCCGTGGCTTTCAATTATACAGTTATATCTGAAATAGGGCCAGCAAACTCTTCCCACAGACTGACATTATGAAAGATCTGAGATTTGTTTAATGCAGGACTGTGTGAGGTGAAGTGCCCAAACAGCACAGCTTCCCATCCACTCACAAACGACATCACGGACAGCACAGACAGTAACATATTGGAGGATTAGGACAAATCACTAACACTGGAGAATTCGTTCAGAAGAATAAAACTCCCAGAATCAGTGAACCAGTATGTTGCATTTGTCTCGATGGGACTTGACCAGCCATGACTCGCTCGTGGTTTGTCAGACCAGAACTCTGCTTGGCAGCATGTCTGAATCCATGAGGAAACGCATCCCTGTCCACACGTGGAAGGGGTTAAGGCAGCAGGCCGACCCCACTGTGCCTCTGTCATTGACCAAGGTGAAACCACACTGAGCCCACTGTGTCTCTGTCACTGATCCGTACGAGAGCCCACTTATCCCACTGTGTCTCTGCTTCTGACCCAGGGGAGACCCCACTGTGTCTCTGTCACTGACTCAGGTGAGACCACACTGACCCCACTGTTTCTCTGTCACTGTCCAAGGGGAGACCACACTGACCCCACTGTTGCTCTATCACTGACCCAGGGGTGACCACACTGTGTCTCTGTCACTGACCCAAGGGAGTCCACACTGATCCAACGTGTCTCAGTCACTGACCCAGGAGGTGACACTGAACCCACTGTGTCTCTGTTCCTGAACCTGGGAGACTACACTGACTCCACTGTGTCTCTGTCATTGACCCAGGGTAGTGCACACTGACCACATGGTGTCTCTGTCACTGAACTGGGGAGACCACACTGACCCCGCTGTGTCTTTGTCACTGACCCAGGAGAGACTGCACTGACCTCTGCTGTGAGCATCACTCTATATCACAAAGCAGCCATCCAACTAACTAAGAATCATACAACGGGGAGAGTGGAGTAATTCCTGATGAAGGACTTATGCTTGAAATGTCAACCCTCCTGCTTCTCGGATGCTGGCTGACTGGCTGTGCTTTTCTAGCACTGCATGTTTTGATTGAGAATTACACAATCCTGTCACGACACATAGGTGCCATTTGGCATATCAAATCCGCACCAAACCATCAAACAGCATTCCACCAGACCTATCCCCTCCCCACACTATCCCTATAACCCTGCATTTCCCATGTCTAACCCACCGAGCCTGCACAACTGTGAACAATATGGACAGCAATGTTGAAAGTGTTCATACTTCTGAGGCTCCTAACAGTGACACATGTTCTGTGTTATATCATTGAAATAATTCATGTTGGTATTTCAGGGGGTAGGTGCTGCCTTCTCACAGGATGGTGAAAGGAAGATAGAGAACGCAGTGTACATTTCTATGAAATGAAAGTTTTATTCCTTGAGAAAATGGCGGTTGATTCCTCCTCCTTACCCACAGGGGGAGCGGATTTGCATTGCTTCATAGCCCTGTCTTAGTCTCCTCTTGCCTCCTCCCCCGCCTCCTTGTCAGTCCTTCTCCATGGGGGCGGCCATCTTGGGGTGACATCACTGCGCAGCCTCTTGCGATTTTGCGTCACTCAGGTCATTGTGAGACTGTCAGAAATAACAGAATTAATTGTCCCAGAAACAAAAATCTTCAGCTTGTGTAGTGGCTGGTGAGGCCAGTAGATGGTGGCATTTTATCACTTTAAACACAAGAGGGACAAACAGACAGGGAGAGTCAGAGACATGAATTAAAAAGCAATGCATCAAATAGTTAATTCAAACTTCACTCCAGGACAAACTATGTCCCATTCCAGGCAGAAGTGGGCACACACACAAAACACGCAGATGCACGTCAACATGACCAACAACATCGTGTCACTTTCAACACAAGAAACATGGTCAGGGAGACATTTCGAATGATGCAAACCCCAAAGCAACAGAGAGCCCATTGTAGAGAGATACAAACAAGGAGTGACTCGCAAACAGAGACAAATATTAATACAACTGTGAGACATATTAACACACAAACACATACTCACACAAGCACAGATAGTCAGATAGTTAGACAGATTCACAGAGATACACAGATTCTGAAAAACACATGATATACATATATTCATGCAGAAACACACACATATACATAGGGTCTGTATGCAATAACTGACACTTCCCTGAGTTCCCTGCAACACAAACTGTGTCAATCAGCTCATCCACAGCTTTTACAAATGAGAAAGTGGAACAGTAGTGTGATGTCCTTCAGACCATTGTTAGGGGATGAGGTGAATCTGTATAAAATTTCATGATCATTTGTAATATTAGCAGGTTTGTACAACAGATTCGTGTAACCATTAGATGTCCATCTGTGAAATGGATTGATGATAATGGAGAGTAGTTGTGCTCTTTATATTTAGGTAGAATACAATCGCAGTGCAGCTTGCACAGCACCACAGCCATAAACGTCCCCTGTCTCCATCACCGACACTCAGTAGCAGCAGTGTGTACCATAGACAAAATGCACTGGAGAAATTCACCAAGGTTCCTTACAGGAAAGCTTCTCGACTCACGACACTATAGACTAGAATGCCAGGCACATCAGATACATAGGAACACCATCAGTTGACAATTCCACATCAAGCCACTCTCCCTGGCTTAGAAAAAGTCTCGAGTCTACAGGTGCCATTGGTTGAAAATCCTGGAACTCCCTCCTTTGGTGCGTTAACCTGCACCAAATGATTGCAGCAATAACCCATCCTCATCTTTCCCACAGCAATTATCTTTGAGCAATAGCTGGTGTCCCAGCCAGCGGTTACCCAAATACATTAATGAATCATAAAAAATAATCTTCACTATTGAGTACTCGATGTGTTCCTGCGCTGAGTACCAGAATAAATGGAGTCTATATACTAGAAAATAGAAAGGCAATTTCATTAGAATGTATCAGATTCTGAAGGACAGAGGCTTGATAGAGTAGATGCTGAGAAATTATTCCCAGGGGTCCAGGAATGTAAAACACAACGACACAATCTCAGGAGTTGCTGGAAAGGCTCAGCAGCACTGGCAGCTTCTGAGAAATGAAATCAGAGTTAACGTTTCTGGTTCGGTGACTGAACGGTTTCACTCTGATTTCACTTCAAAGATGCTGCTGGTAATGCTGAGCTTTACCAGTCAATTCTGTTTTTATTTCAGCCCCATTCTCTTGATGATGATCACGGTTTAGTTAAAAGTGTTTGGGAATACTGACAAGCTCGCTGTCATGATGGTGTTATAGTGGTGCGCATAGCTGCCTTCCAAGCAGTTGACCCGAATTTGATTTCGAGCCATTGCAAGGTCGCAACTTTAAAACAATTTCAAAGGAAAAATCTCAAGATAAGATTTATTGGTGATTTTTGTCTAGAAATGCATAAATGTATCTAATAGATCCATCAGATTGCTGCTCGATCTTTCTGATGATGATTTCTGTGAAATTACAATGTGGAACCAGGCAACACTGTTCGGTATCTCGGAAGCTTCAGAGTCAAAAATATGGTGCTGGAGAAGCACAGGTCAGGCAGTATCCGAGGAGCAGGAAAATCGACATTTCGGACAAAAGCCCTTCATCAGGAATGAGGCTGGGAGCCTTCAGTGTACAGAGATAACTGGGAGGTGGGGTGGGGCTGGTTGGGAAGTTAGCTGAGAATGTGAGAGGTGGAGGGAGGCGGGGGTAATGGTAAAACGACAGAGGGCATGGTGAAGTGGATCAGTGGGAAGGAAGATAGATCGGTCATGATGGCAATGCTGAGGTAAAAGGTTGGAACCGGGGGAAGTTGGGAGGAGGGGAAATGTGGAAAATGGTGAAGTACAACTTGATGCGATTGGGTTGGAGGGTCCCAAGTTGGAACATGATGGAGGAGGCCCAGGACCTGCATGTCCTTGGCACAGTGGGAGGGGGAGTTGAAGCATTCAGCCACAGGGAATGGGATTGGTTGGTGCGGGTGTCCTGGAGATGCTCTCTGAAGCATTCTGCAAGTAGGCGTCTTGTCTCCCCATTGTAGAGGAGACCACATCGGGAGCAACGGATGCAGTAAATGATGTGTGGAACTGCAGGTGAAATTTTGATCGATGTGGAAGGCTCCTTTGGGGCCTTGGAGAGAGGTGAAGGGAGAGGTGAGGGAGGAGTTATGGGCGCAGATTTTGCAATTTCTGCCTCGGCAGAGGAAGGTGCCAGGAGGAGAGGGTGGGTTGTTAGTAGGCGTGGACCTGACTAGATAGGTTTGGAGAAAGTGAGGACTGCAGGTGTTGGGGATCAGAATCGAGAGAGTATGGTGCTGGAAATTCACGGTAGATCGAGAAGCAGGAGAAACAACATTTCAAGCATAATTCGTAAAGAAAGGCTTATGCTTGAAACTTTGACTGTTCTGCTCCTCGGATGCTGCCTGACCCGCTGTGCTTTTCCAGTGCCACACTCTCCATCTTCGAAGATTTGCTCTCCGCTGCTTGCCATTCCTTATTTACATGTTGATGGCAGCACAGGGATTTCTGGAGCACGACAAATGAGATACTGCTCCCTTTGGGAACTTGAATTAATGACAGAAGCTACTGGAAACACTGAAGACTTCCAACAGTGACTGCACAGATGGGGAAAGAGGATTAATGTGTCAGATCCAGCCTCAAACAATCAGTGGTGCTGAGTTTTACATTTTATCATGAAATTAACATTTTCTCTATTTCAAATCTTTCAGACTAATGCTCAATTATTTTGCAAAATTGTGCTCAATTTTGAATAAAATCGAACTGGACAAGTTCACAAATATCCAAACAACATTCTTTATAATGTACAGCCTGTTTTATTTCTCAATCTGAACCTATTACAAACTGAGTTGTCAGTGTACAGACAGAATCTATTTGCTCACATGAGCTGGTTTATTGACCTTGACAGACTCTGAGCATTTCTGCAAGGTGGCTGCAGTTACCATTCCTGGACAGTAGAGATTTCTAACCTACGGAACAGTGAAGTTCCCGGATCAAAGACATCGCAACAACAGAGAATAATTATTACCCGCGTGTTGGACAGTATGAGGGAGGGAGAAGCAATAATTGTCGCCCTCGTGTTGGACAGTGTGAGGGAGCGAGAGACAACAATTATCGCCTTGGGGTTGGACAGTGTGACTGAGCGAGAGATAATAATTATCGCCCTCGCGATAGACAGTGTGAGGGAGGGAGAGACACTTATTATCGCCCTCGTGTTGGACAGTGTGAGGGAGGGAGAGACAATGATTATCGCCCTCGTGTTGGACGGAGTGAGAGAGGGAGGGAGAGGCGATAATTGTCGCCCTCATGTTGGACAGTGTGAGGGAGGGAGAGACAATAATTAAAACTCTCTTGTTGGACGGTGTGAGAGAGGGAGAAACAATAATTATCGCCCTCATGTTTTACAGTGTGAGGGAGGGAGAGATAATAATTATCGCCGTCGTGTTCGACAGTGTGAGGGAGGGAGAGGCAATAATTACCGCCCTCGTGTTGGATAGTGCGAAGGAGGGAGACAATAATTATCGCCCTCGTGCTGGACCATGTGAGGGAGCGAGAGACAATAATTATCGTTTCCGTGTTTGACAGTGTGAGAGAGGGAGAGACAATAATTATTGCCCTCATTTTGAACAGTGTGGTGGTGTGTTTGAGAGGCAATAATTATCGCCATAGTGTTAGACAGTGTGAGGGAGTGAGAAGCAATAATTATCGCCCTCATGTTGGACAGTGTGAGGGAGTGAGAGGCAATAATTATCACCATCATGTAGGACAGTGTGAGGGTGTGAGAAATAATAATTATTGCCCTCGTGTTGGACAGTGTGAGGGAAGGAAGGAGAGATAATAATTATCGCCCTCTTATTGGGCAGTGTGAGGGAAGGAGGGAGAGACAATAATTATCGCCCTCGTGCTGGACAATGTGAGGGAGTGAGAAACAAATTCAAGAATCTCTCCGCGCTCCCCCCCAATAACCACCATCATTAACTTCAGGAACGGCACTTTACCGACACAATCCTCTCTTCCTCCGACTCTGCTCCTTTCTGGCTGGGACCAGCCGTCGCAGCCATTTTAGCTCCAGGCCCCGCCCCCTCGGGCACCGCGAGATGGCGGTTAACGGCCGCTCTCGTGCGCCGAGTGACCGTTAGCAGATGCTTCAAGGGAAACTCTTTATAGAGAAACAAACCTTTCAGGGGAGAAAACACAAAAGGGGCCGACTCCAGATGCGGCCAAACACAATACTATGGATCAGAATGAAATATCCTCACAGAGAGGTGAAAGTGATAGAGGAATTTTGTGTCCCCGCATCAAGTTTCAAAACACACTGCCGCGAAGGACGGCCTGCCCCCCGGGACTCGAAACATTATCTCTGCTTTATCTCTGTCTGGGCAGATGCTGCCAGACCTGAAAGACAGTAACAGATACTCAGTGGGGTGAGTCCTCGTTCAGGATTCTCTGAAGGGTCAGTTGGCGGCTGGAATGCAATGGGAACAAATGTGTGAGGTTATGCGCTGGATTAAAAGGAGAGAAGGTCCTGGGGGCGGTGGTACTGAGTCCTCCTTCACACATCTCTTTCTGGAATGTGCTTTTGCAAAGGAAGTCTGAAAAAGATGCAGTGCTTCTGTTAAGGTTTATCCCAACACCAATAGCATGACACATTAGAGGTACAGTTTGCAGATGACACCAAAATTGGAGGTTTGTGGACAGCGAAGAAGATTACCTCAGATTACAACAGGATCTGGACCAGATTGGGCCAATGGGCTGAAAAGTGGCAGATGGAGTTTAATTCAGATAAAAGTGAGTTGCTGCATTTTGGGAACGCAAAACTTAGCAGGACTTATACACTTAATGGTAAGGTCGTAGGGAATGTTGCTGAACAAAGAGACTTTGGAGTGTAGTTTCATACTTCGTTGAAAGTGGAGTTGCAGATCGATAGAATAGTGAAGAAGGCAGTTGGTATGCTTTCCTTTATTGGTCAGAATATTGAGTACAGGAGTTGGGAGGTCATGTTGCAGCTGTACAGGATGTTGTTGACGACACCTTTGGAATATTGTGTGCAATTCTGGTCTCCATCCTATCGGAAGGATGTCATGAAACTTGACATGGTTTGGAAAAGATTCACAAGTGTTGAAGGATTCGAGTTGCAGGGAGAGGCTGAACAGGCTGGGGCTGTTTTCACTGCAGCGTCAGAGGCTGAGATGTGACTTTGTAGAGGTTTCTAAAATCATGAGGGTCATGGATAGCGTAAATAGACGTGTTTTCCCTGGGGTCGGGGAGTCCAGAACTAGAGGGCATGATTTAGGGTGAGAGGAGAAAGATATAAAAGAGTCTGAAGGGACATTTTCTTTATGCAAAGTGTGGTGCATGAACTTCCAGACAAAGTGGTGGAGGCTGGTACAATTACAACATTTAAAAGGCATCTGATGGGTATATAAAAAGGACGTGTTTTTAGGGATGGGGCCAAGTGCTGGAAAATGGGACTACATTGGATTGGGATATCTGACTGGCATGGACGAGTTGTACCGAAGCGTCTGTTTCCTTTGTGTACATCTCTATGTCTCTCTACTATGTGGGCTGTTCCCCAGGGTGCACACTGAGACAAATATCTACTTAACCTGGAGGAACATCAACTCGGTGAAATATGCTATTTCGTTTGCCTGGAATTTGTTGGATTTCCAGAGCCCTGACCGAATGTCACAGACTGGCACATTGCATGGTCCAGGTCTACGTGCTGTTGGATATAGACATAAAGCTCGGGTCAGCTGCCGCCAAGGCACAGTGGGGAAAGTCCACCGCTTGAGAAATTTCTGTTGAAGTTAAAGGTGGGATCTGATCATTTATGGGATCATTCAGGTCATCTTTGTGTAAATATTGACTTTTGAACGTAAGAAATGTTTTTCATTTGTTTGGTAGGGTTGAGTCAAACTGTGATGTTTGTTTGGTTTCTTCACCAAAGCAATGTTTTTGAAAGTAAAAGTAAGTACTAATCTGAAGGTGTTGGGCGATAAAACCAGGGTGAAGGTCCGACTCAGGACGATCTGTTGGAGAAGGTTTCCCATCACCCGTCCTGTGGAGAAGGGCTAGCAGCCAGGACATCAAAATCTCACTTCCATTAATGTGACCACACACCAGTCAGAATATTTCAGTCCCGAAATAAATCATTAATTCTGATGGAGAATAGAGAAACCACTAACCAATTAGTGAAGAGCTTTACTATCCAATTCTTGAAACTGTTGCTCTTCCTGGTGATTCATCGTTCTGCCCTGTGTATTGGAAGATAACAGGTGGAGGAGCTGCATTAAAAAGGGAGAAAGAAAGCAGGAAACATATGCCAGTTAGCGTATCATGTCACATGGAATCTGTTGGAAAGTATTATAGATTATATTTAGATTACATTACAATGTGGAAACAGGCCCTTCGGCCCAACAAGTCCACACCGACCCGCCGAAGCGAAACCCACCCATACCCCTACATTTACCCCTTACCTAACACTACGGGCAATTTAGTATGGCCAGTTCACCTGACCCTGCACATCTTTGGACTGTGGGAGGAAACCGGAGCACCCAGAGGAAACCCACGCAGACACGGGGAGAACGTGCAAACTCCACACAGGCAGCCGCCTGAGGCGGGAAATGAACCCAGGTCTCTGGCGCTGTGAGGCAGCAGTGCTAACCACCGTGCCACCGTGCCGCCCGCACGGGGTTGTGTCTTTGGGGTCCTGAAGGGAGAGGGTAATCAGCTCCATATTGTGGTCCACATTGGTAACAACGAAATATGTAGAAAGAGGGAGAGGGATGTAAAGCAGGACTTCAGGGAGCTAGGATGGAAGTTGAAAGCTCGAACAAGCAGAATTGTTATCTCTGGTTTGTTACCCGTGCCACGTGATAGCTAGGGAAGGAACAGGGAGAGATATCAGCTGAACGCGTGGCTGTCGGGATGGTGCAAGAGGGAGGGTTTCAGGTATATGGATATTTAGGGCTCATTCTGGGGAAGATCCGACATCTACAAACAGGACAGTACAATGGTGACTGAAAGAACTTTTGACGAGGACTTGTTTACTGAAGTGGTATGGGCTGAGGTTAGAAACAGAAGAAGAGAAGTCCCACTGCTGGGAGTTTTTAAAATAGGTTTCCGTAAAGTTTAAGAAATGTGAGGAGAGGATTGGCAAAATGATTCTGGGTAGGAGTGAAAGGAACAGGGTGGTCATTATGGGGCTTCAACTTCCCCAATATTGACTGGAAATGCTCTAACTCTATTACATCGGATGCAACAGTTTTTGTCCAATGTGTGCAGAAGGGTTCCCTATCACAGGTATATGAGGGGCCGACAAGAGGGGTGGCCACATTGGATCTGGTACTTGGCAATGAACCACGTCAGGGGATTGATTTAGTTGCAGATGAGCACTTTGGAGAGAGTGCTAAAATTCGATTGTGTTCAGTTTAGCGAAGGAAAGCGATCGGTACATGCCACATGGGAAGTGTTGGAGACGGGAGACGGGCAATTATAATGCGATTAGGCAAGACTTAGGAAGCACAGAATGGATTAATAAAATTCAGGCGAAGGGGACAATCGAAATATGGAGCTGGTTTAAGGAATAGATATTGCGTGTCCTTGATAGATATGACCCTGCCAGGCAAGGAGAAAGTGATAAGGTAAGGTAAGTTTGGTTTACTAAATAAATTGTAACTCTTGTTCAGCGGAAGAGGGAGGTTTATGTGACATTGAGACAAGATGGTTGAGATAAGACGATGGAGAGCTACAGATTAGCTAGGAAGGATTTGAAGAGAGAGTTAAGAGAGCAAGGAGGGGATATGAACAGTTTTTACCACGTAGAATAAAGGAGAACCATAAAGCTTTCTATAGGTCTGTGAGGAATAAAAGAATGACTAGTGCAAGAATAGGGACAGTCAAAGTCAAAAAGTGGGAAGTTGCATGTGGACACTGTGGAGATTGGAGAGGTGCTAAACGAATATATCTCATCTGTTTTCGCTCAGGAAAAGGAAAATATTGTAGATGAGTAGGCTAAGTTAAGGGATAGAAAGGATTAGTAAAGAGGAGGTGCTAAAAATTCTGGAAGATGTGAAATTGGATAAGTCCCCAGGGCCAGATGGGATTTATCTGAGGATTCTCTGGGAAGCTAGGGAGGCGATGGTGGAGCCTTTAACTTTGATCTTTGAGTCGTCATTGTCTACAGGTTCAGTACCGGAGGACTGGAGGATTGCACATTTTGTGCCCTAGTTCAGGAAGGGCAGTAAATATGACCCAGATAGTTATAAACCAGTGAACCTTATATCTGTTGTAACAAATGCTTTGGAAAGGATTATAAGGGATAGGATTTATAATCATCTAGCAAGCAACAATTTGATTGGAGATAGTCAACACAGTTTTGTCAAGGGCAGATCGTGTCTCACAAATCTCATTGAGTTTTTGAGAAGGTAAACAAGCATGTGGATGAGGGTAGGGCAGTTGACGTGGTGTTAATGGGCTTCAGTTAAGCCTTTGATAAGGTTCCACGTTGTAAGAGTCTGGATAAATTGCGGAGGCATGGGATTGAGGGTGATTTAGCAGTTTGGATTAGAAATTGACTTTCTGTAAGAAGGCAGTGAGTGGTGGTTGATGGAAAATATTCAGCCTAGAGTCCAGTTACAATTGGTGTGCCACAAAAATCTGTTTTGGGACCACTGTTGTTTGTCAATTTCTATAAATGACTTGTACACAGGCATAGGTGAATTGGTTAGTATGTTTGCAGATGACACTAAAGCCGGTGGAGTGGGGGACAGTGTGGAATAATGTTGCAGATTACAGAAGGACTGCAGGTAAAATGCAGAATTGGGCTGAAGTGGCAAATGAAGTTCAATGCAGATAAATGTGAGCTGATTCACTTTGGGAAGAGTAACAGGAAGGCAGAGTACCCGGTCAATGAAAAGATTCTTGGCAGTTTGGATGTGCAGAGGTGTCTTGGTGTCCATGCACATATATCCCTGGAAGTTGCCACCCAGTTGATAGTGCTGTTTAGAACGCATATGTGTGTTGGGTGACATTGGGAGAGGGATTGAATTCCGGAGCTGTGATATCATGCTGCAACTGTACAAAATGTTAGTGCAGCTTCACTTGGAATATTGTGCACAGTGCTGGTCGCCACATTGCAGGAAGGATGTGGAGGCATTGGGAAAGGTACAGAGGAGATTTACCAGAATGTTGCTTGTCTGGAGGGAAGGTCTTACGAGGAATGGCTGAGGGACTTGGATCTTTTCTCATTGAAAAGAAGAAGCCTTATAGGGGATTTAATGGGGAAATACAAGATGTTCAGAGGAGTAGATAGGATGGACAGTGTGAGTCTTTTCCTAGGATGATGACTTGTATGAGGAGGCATAGCTGCAAGTTGATGGGTGATGGATTTAAGACAGATGTCAGAGACAGGTTCTTCACTCAGAGAGTGGTAAGGCTGTGGAGTTCCCTGCCTGCCAATGTATTTAACTCAGCCACATTCGGTTCATTTAAACAGTCCTTGGATAGGCATATGGATGATGATGATGATGGGATAGTGTAGGAGGAAGGGCTTATATTAGTTTGCAGGTGTGCGCAACATTGAGGGCTGAAGGTTCTGTTCTACACTGTATTGTACTATGTCCTGTACATAATATAATATACAAACATACATAGTATATTTGGATCTTCCCCTGGAATGTTTTCCACCTGCATGCTGGAGACTCAAAGAGGAGTTTCACTATTCTCCAACCTGTGTAAACCTTTGAGCGCCTCAATAGTTTCTGGAGCCAGCAGTCTCATACTCCCTTGCCAACCCACTGATCATGCTCTCAGAGAGCACAGTTTTGATGTGCAGCACAGAAACAAGTAAGGTATAATGAGCGGATAGACTTACCTGGTCTGTTCTGCACGAAATTTCTAACATGCAACTCTATTTATGTAGAAGCACGCACACCTCCAATACGGAATATTATTTATGTAATAACACAAACAGTTTGAATATGCAACAATATTTATGAATGAACACGAACAACTCCATTGCATAATAATGTTTACATATACATAAACAGCTTTAATGACCGTATCTCAACTGAAACAGTACCAATACAAAACAATATTTACGGACAAACACCAACAGTTAGAATACACATGAACATTTATACAGAAACAAAAACACTTCAAATGTGCGCTAATATTCACCCATAAACACGAATACTTCCAATCTATAACAACATTTATGTAAAACAAGGACAGCGCCGTCTGCAATAATAGTACGCAAACAGGTCCAATGCATGATGATGTTTATTTTTATATACGAGAAATTCCAATACAGAATAGTATTTATGCATGGCCACAATGTAATCCAACATACAACAATGCGAATACATTATATATAAACATATACGTGCATTTATTTGTAGAAACACATGTATGTATAACATGTAATGTTGTTTACATGAATGATTAAAGAGTGGAAGCGAATGTGCTGTAGCCAGGTTTGTGGATGACATAAAAATAGGTGGGAAGGCAAATTACGAGAGGGGTACAAACAGTTTAGAGAGATATTCATCGGTGAACTATTTGTACCAGAATTTGTCAAATAGGAAATCACGTTGCATAGTGTGAATTTGCTCATTTTGGAAATTCGAACAGCAGAACAGAACAACATCCTAAGAGAGAAAAGTTTTCAGAAAGCTGTAACAAAAGGAGACTTAAGATGAAATATGCACAAAACACAGCAAACTAGCACAGAAGTGCAGCAGGTAATCTAGAAGTCTGATGGAATATTGGATCTTATTTCAAGGGGGTCAGAGTGTAAGTGCTGGGAAATCTTCCTGCTTCTGTACAAGGTACTGATAGAGTCCTGTGAGCAGTTTTTGTTCCCATATTGAAAGAAAGAAGATCCAACATACAATGTTTATAAAAGGCATAACAAGTCAAACTGACAACAGTGTTTAGGTATAGCTGCAAACATATTCAGTGCAAAACTGTATTTACATAGAGACACAAATGTCTCCAACATACAACACTCTCTATATACAGTGACACGGACACGTCATACGTATAACAGTTGTTATATATTGAGCCAAAACCTACAACAGACAATTATATTTACATACAGGCACAAACATTTCGATGCTATTGCATGAAGAATTTGCAATATGTTACATGAAGCATTCAGAATCAAGTAGACAAATGCATGGTGCAAATTAATATCACAAGAACTTTGAACTATTTAAACTGGGTGAGGTACAGGAGTTTTTATTAAAATTTCCAGAAGATGCATGTAGAATAGAGAGTATGGAAAGGGACAGGAACAGAACTTCAGGCACATAAGGTAATGGGACAATATGAGAAGAATAGCAGTCAGTGAAGGACGAAGAGTGTTGTATTTAAATGTATGCAACATATGAAACAAGATAAATGAGTTTATAGCGCAAGTTGAAATTGGCAGCTACAATGATGACGTGATACGACATGGCATTGAACTCCTCTGTTCATTAAAGCAAACACCCAGAAAAGCTCGCCTCACCTCGTAGTCTCTTAAAATATGAACGAGCAAGAACTCACAAATTCCACTATTTGAAGAAAATAATATCAATTTAGATTTTTTAACTCTAAAATTGAACATTAAACAAAAACTATTTGCAATTCTAAACTCTCCTTTCCCTTCTCTGCTTATTATCTGTCTTCCAATCTACAACAGTATGCTGTTCTAATAAGACACTGACTGAAATTACGTCAACTTAGTTTCAAAATCACACAGCGGCTGTCACTTCTGTGAATTTACTCTTCCAGCTGAAGATCTCCCGGGATCATCACCTTTCTTTTTACTGTGAATATATTTCATATGAAAAGGTACGTTGGATAGAGAGTATTTCCGAATTTGTTGGTCTCAGTCGGTGGCAGTTACCCTTTGTCCAGTTTCCAAAATGCATGTTTTTTTTTAATATCCCAACATCGGATCATTTCAGTGGTTCAATGTTGGCAAAACAATAAATTCAAACTTGATTGGTTTTTTTTATTCTGGGGCATAATTTAAACTGATTTGTTAAATTCGAATTGTTGTCAAAACAGTCTTCCAACTCAGGCATCTATTTCCAATACAATCTGGGACTGTGATCTCGTCATAGACACAGGTGCCTGTAAGCTCTCAGTTCATTCAATTTCTCTTACATGTCCTGCACACTCATTCAGCTCTGTAACAGAGCTCATCACAGTAATGTGTTTGCAAGGGGTTTGTGGATGGGCAGTAAATACCCAAGAATACATATCCCATTAAAAGTAACAAGAAATGGTCAAAGAGGTTTGCATTGCCTTGTCAATAAGAAGACTTTTGAGACCCCTGTTCATTTTTCTTTCCTTCTACCCCTACACTACCGCCTAACTGTGGTTGTGTTTATTTTCCCCAGCATTCATTTTGTGTGTGTGTGCAGGTGTGAGACATGTTGAAATGCAACAGGTGTGCAAATCTTTATTCAATTTCCACCACCAGGAAGAAAGGAAACACCCGAGTGAGACAGTTGTTTATTTTTTACCTTTTTATTACTTTTTTTCCACAGAGTGAACAGGATGTCTGACACTCCTGTTTCTTTTTTATTCCCCCACACTACCTCCTAACTGCGGAAGTGCTTATTTTCCCCCTAGCACCCATTTTGTGTGTGTGCAAGTGTGAGACACAGTGAAAGACAACAGGTGAAAAAAAATCTTTATTCAATTTCCACCACCAGGAAGAAAGGAAACATCCGAGTGAGACCCTTGTTTATATCTGTCATACAGGGCTCTGTTATGGGCCCTGGTTAACAGCACCAAGCAGGGATTTCATATTCGATTAGATCTACCAAATCCTTGTTCTAAACGCTACAGAAGGCATTTAGAGGGACAGGATGTATTTAGAAAGGCATAATGCGATTAGGGATCAACCATAAGGCTTTGTGCGTGGAAAATAATATCTCCCTAACTGGATTGAGTTTTGAAGAAGTGACGAATACGACTGATGAAGGAAGAGTGGTGGATGCTCTCTGCAGTGACTTCAGCAAGGTATTCGACAAGGGTCCGTGTGACCAGTCGGAACTCGTTCCACTGTGACATGCAATTTATGTTAATTGGATGTGAAGACAGGATGGATGGTTGTAAGTTGTAAGTTTGCAGGTGACACCAAAATTGATGGTGGAATAGGCATTAAAATAGGTCGTCTCAGAGTGCAACAGGACCTTGATTAGATGGGCCATTGTGCTGAAGCGTGACAAGGGGACTTTAATATAGAGAAATGTGAATTTCTACAATTTGGCAGTGCAAATCAGGGCTGGGAATGATTTGCAGGTAGACAGATATTCCTTGGATCATCGGAGGCCTAGGATTGTAGAGATTATAAAATTACAAGGTTGATGTGTCTAGCCAGGTCTTTTTCCAGGGGCAAGGGCTCCAAAACTAAAATGTGTCGGTCTTAGTGGAACGGGGACACATGTGTTCCTCTGAATGAATTAATGCTTTATGTACTGTCAGACATCTATCAGGTGGAACCAAGAAAAATGTTCTGTCACCTGGCATTGACCATGCCAGATGCCCTCAAAACATTTAAGGAATGTAGCCCAGAACCTAATATTTCTGCTTATTTTAAGCAGGTGTAAAGTGGAATAATGCAGCTGGTCCACCCCCTCGATTTTAAGCAAATCGGTATTTATTTACACACGAGGAAAAGAGAACAGAATACCGAATAACATAACTGCACTGAAAACCCAGTCAACTCCATCACAACTTAATGATGCTGTTTCAAGTACTTACAACATCCTCATAAATCCCCTTGACAAAAGAAAAATGGTAAAATGAATCAGAGGTCCTTACAGGAGCGATGTCAGAGAAAGACAGAATGGATCAGCATGGGACTGCTTCTTTGGGTTGCCATCAGCTTCTCTGGGTTCCCAGCTAAATTATGAACAGTGGATGTAAACAAACCAGCTGGCTAAAACGAAACCAAACCAAACCCTGATCTAGGAGATCTGCCCCCCCCCCCCCCACCCCCTCTTTAATTGTACACATGTTTTGAAGGAAAGAAGAACTGAAAAATCTTTTCACGTACATAAACCCAGATATATCGGAACCCGTGCCTTTAGGACCCGTCTGAAAAAAAAAACAAGCTCTAAATAAACATGGTGATGGGGCAACATTGTCAAAATCTGTTTATAAAAATAAATGCACAAATGGAATTCCATATCTCAATCACCTAGATAATCTGGCCTATAAGTCCTCACATGGCCCTTAATGTCTAATGCCACGTTTCTAGCGCTCCCTGTGATTATGCATGGTCAGCAGTAGATTTAAATTATTTTATTCCTCAGCTATCCATATCTTCCTTGAATAATTTTGATGTAAAATTTGCAAATCTCTGAGTCGTCCGTATCTGTTGAAAAAATTGAGTTACTCCTCCACAATCCTTTTAGCTCTGATATTGCATAATGGAGTGGCCTCTGGAAATCTAGTGGGCTCATTTATTATTGTAATTCTCACTTTTTGTTTTAGGTAGGGGTCCTATGCAATCTTTTAAGACTCTTGAAAAGTGTTCGGCAAACGCAGGAATAGGTATTAAAGGTACGGGTTTCTCCACTCTTCACTTGACACTCTAACCTCACTCTACATAAATGAGCATTTGTTCTCTCGCCGCGTTGCTGGCACGTTTTCAGGGAATAGTCCTTCAGAGCTACATATTTCATCAGGTTTTAACATCAAAGATTGAGCGGATCCTGCATCTCTTAACCTTTTAACCACTTTACCTGCTGCTCCTGGCCTACGCAAAAAAAAAAGCTTAGCCTACGCAGGTTCATAGTTTAAGAAGAGCTGGCACTTCCTCTATAACCAATCTCCGACCAGATTGTACAGTCTGGTGCATCTTTGTAGCCCACACTGTGCTTTCCGTTACCATTCCAACAAACTACATGGCTTATCCTATTTTCCTAACACCACAATGCTGTGGTTTCATGTGTCCTACTTTATTATCGTGAAAAGACTGGACTCTTTGTACATGTGTTTCTCCTTCAAAGGTTTTTTTTTAACCCCGTGGTAAGTTATCCACACGATCTCCACAAGAACTGCAGTTCCCTTAAAACGTGAAGACTTCTCTTTTCGTCAATTTCTATCCCTTACGGATTGGAATTGACGTTGGATGCCAACATTTGATTTCACAACCAACCCAAAATCATTGGGCATTTCAACTGATAATTGTGCCGTTTTCATTGTCTGCTCTTGCACATGAGTACTTGTTACATCAGGAAGTAAACGTTTGAACTCCATCAACATAATTGTCTTTCCTCGAGCGTCATAGGTTTGATGATTTTTTTTTCTGTTAACCACCAATCAAAATTAACTTGTTTGATGATTTCAACATGTAAGTTTGACCAGGCCCCTTCATTATTTTCCTGAAATGCTGTCTGTAGGATTCTAGCACATTCTCATATGCACTTAAAATGGCTTTACGCTCCAGATCCATCTTATGGTATGATATAAATACCTCACTAGATCTACCTTAGAGTTTTATTTTGACTAATAAGAGTCACATGGTCACTGGCCACTTTAATTGTTTAGCCACATTATGAAATGAGATGAGAAACAGCTTCTGCATCCTTCTCCTCAAATTGAGGCAATACTTGAATATATTTAATCAGATCCAAGATAGCCTTGCAAAACCAAACCAAACCAAACCTTGAACTGGGAGAATTAACCGCTCCCCTTTCATATACAAGTGTTAAAAAGAAAAGCTTAAAAGCCCCCTCACGTATATATTTCCAGACATATCGGAACTTCTATCTTTATGAGACCTTTTGAAAAAAGACCCAAGAATAATGTAACCTTGTTTAATTAGCGGCATTAATTCACGCCATAATCTGACGCAATTTTAAGCTACAAGAAAGATAAAATAACATACTTAGATCAAGTTAATCTTCATTCATCGTGGTCTACAGGGTCCCGTAACCAGGAGTCCCTCATCCACGGACTGACAAAGCCAAAGTTGACGACCCACAGATGCCACCATGAGACCACACGCCAGGCCAACTACAGCAACGTGTCACCGCTCCAGATCGACTACAGCCAAGATTCCATTCTCCAAGCCAACAAAATGATGAGTTCCCACCAACAGTGTTCCGGCCTCCCAGACATCAGGAAGATTAATGAAACAAAATGAAAACAAAACACAAAAAGGAGAGAGCGAAAAGGAATCT
Source organism: Chiloscyllium plagiosum (assembly GCF_037043375.1). Classification (NCBI taxonomy): domain Eukaryota; kingdom Metazoa; phylum Chordata; class Chondrichthyes; order Orectolobiformes; family Hemiscylliidae; genus Chiloscyllium; species Chiloscyllium plagiosum. Next base: position 21,687,086 of record NW_028270178.1, on the reverse strand, counting down.
CTCCCCCCACCCCCGTCAACGTAAACACTACCTGCACCTTGCCTGCTGGAGTTGGAGTCATATCTGACGGATCCCAACGGTGCAGGCCCTAGCTTCTGCTCAGTTTCCTCATGGCCTGCCCTTCATTGCGTATTTCCCTTTCTTGCTCAGTTAGTTATTTCTTTGAATTGAAGTAACAATGCACTTTTCAGGATTCTTGGGGTTAGAGATACTGATATCTTGAATTATCGTGGGTTCCCAGTAATACTCCATTGAGTGCAATTTATGCACCAGGATCTGCCGTTAGTATTCACTCGTCCTTTCTCAGGAGAGGGAGTTTCAGGACGAGGCAGAAAACGAAGCACACTCTGACAAACATTCACATCCTACCACACGTACAGAAATACAGTTACATAAGTAGACATTACAAACCAACATGCAAAAGGTAACAGAAACATTGTTATATACGCACATGATCATACTCAAACATAGTTACAGAACTGCACAATTAGATGCAGATATTGAGCGACACATAAACACACACACATCCTGCTGGAGATAGAGAAAAATCTTGACACATGGACAGACAGCGAAATGTAGTCTGAACAATACAATCACCTGTTTGAACAGGAGCACCGGCAGGCAGAGACACATGCGGATTCCCACAATAATACCCCGAGACAGGTAGACATGGAGTCACAGAACCATCTTGAGACGCTGACAGTAATGCAAACACTCAGTAGACGCACATGTGCTAGGAATGCAATGATTTACAGTCACACACTCAACTACTTAATGAACATACACACAGACAGAAGCACATCAGATGCACATGAGCAAAACACACACACAGCTTCACGACCGTAAAGCACAGTACTGACCTTGAGGTGCTGGTGTTAGACTGGGGTGGACAAAGTTAAAAATCGCACAACACCAGGTTAAAGTCCAATAGGTTTATTTGGAAGCACTAACTTTCAGAGCGCCGCTCCTTCCAACAGGTGATGAAAGAGTGGCAGTCTCATAGCTCGTAGTTCCAAATAAACCTGTTGGACTTTGACCTGATGTTGGGTGATTTTTAACATAAAGTACAGCAGCAGACACATAGGTAGAAGTAGTCACAGTCACAGAAACATACAAACGCAAGAAGGATAAAACGAGGGACATTCCCACAAAAACAATGAAGCCGCCTACACACAGAGACTGTAACACACCGAAAGAGAAAGAAACACAGACAATCTTCCGCACTGACATTGGGGCGGGGAGGAGGTGGAATGGGGAGTGGCTTGGTGGGAGAGAGAGGAAGAGAGACAACCAAAGTGCCACAGATGAATGAACAAAACGTTACAGAACTATACTTCATATTGTGTCACGGTATTGCTCGTTGTGACCAAGCATGTTGTGTTCTCCAAAATCACTTACTGCAGTAAAATCAGTGACTGAAGGGATGAGGAAGGGACTTGAGTCAATGCACGTAAAAATAAGCTAAACTGAGTCAAAATTCTGATTTAGTCAATGAGAGCACGTGACGAAGAGAGCGAGAGAGAGAGAGAGAGAGGGAGAGAGAGAGAAGGAGATAGACAGAGACATAGGAAGAATTAGACAGCGAGACAATGAGTGAGATAGACAGAGAGACTGAGCGAGTCAGACAAAAAGTGAGAGAAACAGTGTCAGAGAAAGACCGAGAGAGAGAGAGAGAGAGAGAGCACGAGAATAACAGAAGGAGAGACTGACAGCGAGAAACTGGGAGATAGGGAGAGCGATAGAGATAGAGGTAGTGAAATAGAATGACAGACAAAAAGAGGCAGAGAAGGACAGGGAGTGACACAATAGCAGATAGAAAAAGGTAGGGAAAAGTGTTGTGAGTGGACAGAAGTTTGGCTTAAGAAACCCTTTCAAAAATAAATACAACAACAGAAAATTATTTCATATTTCGATGAGAGCATCACCAGCATCTGGAGTCTTTCTCTTGTTGTAATAAAGTGTTTATTGGGAGTTGTACCGAGAGAGACTGACAATCATCATAATACAGTCGGGACTGTTTCTGCCCCTATCTCGCCTCCACTGCAGGGGAAATGCAGAGACCCCTCCTGCCAGTGTTTAGCACTCATCCACAAGGCATTCCGTGAATACCCAATGTTTCAACTACACGCATCAAATCACTTCTCCAGCCTCTTTCCATTCTACACTGCTCCTTTTAGTTACCTCTTGTCTCATTACCAGCTGTACCTTTGTGATATCGTCAATAATTTTAATGTAGAGATGGATAGGCTGTTGTTCAGGTGTGAAAGGGGATGGGTGGAGTGAACCTCCGGGACAGACCTGAATGTTGATTTGATGTTGTAATTGGATTATCCATGATATTCTGGAATGGCAGGAAGACCAGAATCGAAAGGCTGAATGACCTGGTACTGCTCATTTTCTGTTTGTCTCCGTATGTGACAATCCATCAGGCAATCAGGGACAGTAGCATGTTTCTGAGCATATTAAATGGTGACTGAATTCGCTCTCCCCTTCCCAACTCGGTGTCATACTCGGATTTATGTGATTGTGCTGATGGAATCCTCGCATACGTATGCAGTTTCTGCTCTGGAAACACTGTAGACCTCCCTGAGGTATTTTGCTGAGTCATTAAGAGAACAAATTTACGAGACCAGTTCTTGCACCGCACTCCTGAATTTTGCTCTGAACTTGGACAGTGTTATTGCATAAAATAATGTGTTCGTACTGCAGCTGAAATCCTTGAGTACGTATCCAATTTGTTCATAAGCACCAATAGTTGTTCCATTAATGACATAGTATAGGAAACTTGTACCGTACAGTAACCACAGAAGTATGAAGCTGATGGATATGGTGAAGAGGGAAATCACTGACTTCCTTCGGTTCTCCATCTCCACATCTTTGTGACTCTCCCCCTTGCTGTTACACCTCAGTGTCCTGCGGACTCGACTAGCCACGAAAATGTGCCTGACTGTCAGAGTGTTCATCAACAGAATTAACACGAATGGGACGAAAGGTGTTAAAATGTTATCAAGCCAGTTATATCCCTGCCACTTGGGATCAGTAAAAAAACTTGACTTTGTTCGGCAGCCCCACGGAACATTGCCAATTATCCTCTCAGGTTGAAACCGAAAATAGAAGGGAATGTTTACTGAACAAAACAGAATGCTAATTGTAGCTAGAGTCAGAGCCAAGGTTTTCTCTGTCCAACATATTCTCTTAAGTTTCTGGCAGCAAATGACCACAAAACGATCAAAGGAGAAAAGGATAGTGAACCAGACGGAGCAGTCTGTGGTTGCATGAATCAGAACAAATATAGCACTACACACAGGAGTGAGGTCCAGGAAATTTCTTGGGAAGTAATAATTGTTGAGTTGCCACAGTATGACATTCACGAGAATGAACAGTAGATCTGCTGTTGCCATGGCCACCAGGCATCGCGTTGTGCAGTTTGAGAGGCCACACTTTCCACGTGCAAGAACCAAAATCATCACTGAATTAACTGTGATATATAGGAAGTAAATTGAAATTTAGAAGTTGCTGGTAAAACATTCTCTGCATCAGCCCAGATAGCAATGGATATTCTTAGCACCAAAATGCATTAGTTGGAATGGGTCTGAAGTCAAATCTAAACATGACAACTCTGAGTCGGTCTCATTTGAAAATGCTCGCTTCTGGGTTTAACTAAGTGTGTGTGTGTGTGTGTGTGTGTGTGTGTGTGTGTGTGTGTGTGTGTGTGTGTGTGTGTGTGTGTGTGTGTGTGTGTGTGTGTGTGTGTGTGTGTGTGTGTGTGTGTGTGTGTGTGTGTGTGTGTGTGTGTGTGTGTGTGTGTGTGTGTGTGTGTGTGTGTAGAATAGAGAGTTCGTGGAATGCTTTGGAGGGTAGTTGGAGGAGAAAACCTAAAAACTTTAACAACTCTTTGGATGAGTATTCAGGATCACTTTTCAGAACATATTGATCTGAAGAAAGTACGCTGGGCTCAATACTTTAACTATGTTTTCTTCCCGAACATGCCACCAGACCAGCCAGCTTTCTTTGGTAGTATATGATTTTCTTTGAAAAGTTTTATTAAGGCTGTAAATCGTTGTCTTCACCTGTTGTTTAAGATTAAGACTGACTGTCCAAGATTCCAAACTTCGTAGAAGTTGCAGTTCATTCAACTCTTTGACCCTGCACTGCCATTTGACATTGTGGAGGCAGATTCTCAACAGAAATGCTTGCTTTCTGTCCATTCCACTTGGTGCCCTTAAGACCACAAATCGCGCCTGTCTCACAGCCCCGAAAACAAACTCAGAGTTTGAGCGAAAGAGATGGAATGTTGGAGAGAGGAACCACTGTCTCTTTCTCCATCACATGGCCATCAGGGTTTGCATCAACCTGAGGGTCATGACACTGGCGTCGCATCCCAAGTCTCGGGTTTTGCAGACTTTCTGTTTCCTGCCCTCTAACCATACACTGTCCATACTCTTACATTAGCTCTCTTGTCAGGAGATCATTTTCTCGTCAGAAATGTCTGACGTAGCAGTTTACTAATGTATTCTGGAAATGCACAGTCTACGTGCACAATCTACATTAAAGAATGTAGCTGCAAATACAAGTAGGACTGCCCCTCATGCTATAGCAATACAGAATCATACAGAACAAAAACAGATTCTTCTTTGCAAGTCATCCATGACGAACAGATATCCTAAACTGTTTAAAACCCATTTTCCAGCATTTGATTCATATCCAATTCATGTTCACATATAGATGCTGAATTAAATGTTTTAATTGTACCAACCTCTACTACTTCCTCTGTCAGCTCATTCCATAAACCCATCACCTTCTGCATTGAAAAGGTGTCCCCGCGGGTTCCTTTTAAAATCTTTAGCCTGTCACTAAAGCCTATGTGCCAGAAGTTTGGAGACCCCTACAATGGTTGGGGGAGGGTGAAAGTAACATCGGCTTGTCCCCCTCTCCGTGCTTCTCATGAATTTATAAACCTCTGCCATGTCACCTTTCATTCCCTAATTCAACAGGCAAAAAAGCTGCGGCCTATTCAACCTCGCCCTGCAATTCAAACCCTTCAATCCTGCAACAGCTTTTTCAATGTTTTCTGAATGTTTAAAAGTTAACAACATCTTTCGGGCAACGGAGATCAGAATTGAATGCAGCATTCCAGAATGATTTCAGTAATGAACTGTACAGCTGCAACATGACGTCCCAGTTCCTATATCCAATACACCGCGAATGGAGGCAAGCTTGTTCAACATAATATTCACCATTCTGTCTGCCTGCAATTCATCTCTCTCTGTTCAATAAAACTCCCCCTGGCCCGACCATTAAATGTATCAACCATGCCCTGATTTGCCTGACCAAAATGCAACATCCTATATTTATCTAAATTAAAGTATATCTTTATCACTTTATGTCCAATGGCCAGTATATCAAGGTGCTGTTCTCCTCTGATGTAACCTTTTGATGCAAACACTACGTCACTTATTCTTCTGTCACCTGTAAATTCTCTGAAGATCACTGCTATAATGGCTTTCAAATCATTTTATATAAGTGTTGAAAAGGTTGTGGAACCAACACTTGCAGCACACTGCTGTTCGATAAGTTAAAATAATTACTGTTTAAATAGTGGTGTGCATTCACTTCAACATCCCTAAAGTTGTGAAATGTCTCAGCAGAGTGCAAAATTGCCTCTGTTTAGGAAAGGCAGCATCCGAGGAGCAGGAGAATAGTGTTTCAGGTATAAGCCCTTCATCATTCCTGATGAAGAGGTTATCCCTGAAATGTCGATTTCCCTGCTCCTCAGACGCTGCCAGACCAGCTGTGTTTTTCCAGCACCATACTTTCGACTAGATCTCCAGCGTCTGCAGTCCTCACTTTCTCCTCCTCTATTTAGGAATGGAGAGGGACAGAATGCAATACATTACAATACAGTAAGGACAACATGCTTTTGGAATCTCGGGCAGACCCTCGCACTTCTGTCTGGTAAGAAAGAGATGACTGTAGTTGTGCAATCTGACTATCTTGTGCGTCATTCAGTGACAGCGATTGAGGCCGATAATTCTTCAATGGTAACCCCAATCAGTGCAAGTACTGGATATGCTATTACCATCACGCTGAATTGCCAAATAGGTATCCAACCAATTGATAGAACTTACCCAAAACACGACAGTGCACATTTAAATTAAAATAATATCTACAGTTTGAAACGTGCAGTGCTGCAATTTGTTCAGAAGGGTGATATTCAATGATTCCTTGGGGGAAAAAAAGATCCAAATGTGATCAATAGATTTGGGAGCTCAGATGAACAGATTCACAGTTACGTAAAACAGCATTAAGAGGGCAACAAAGCCATAGAATTGCCTCCTTAGGACCGGCGTTCATTTCCACAAGGGAATTGGAATACAAAGAGTTAATATTCATCGATGATTTTTTTACCGGGTCGGGTTTTGGTAAATATATAACAACAACATGTGTTGATGCACTGGACAACATGGAATTATATGATGGAGAATGATGACTGAACTGAGAACGATTTGTTTCAGCATTAAGGGCACATAGCATTATCTCAACCCCCTCTGTTACTATGACGAATAACTTCAGAGACACAGAGCAGCACATTGGTTAATTACTCAAGAACCAGAACGAAACTCACCCTAAATATTATAGCCGCCCCCCAGAACCCTGAGGGGACATCATCCGTGCTCATGACCCCACCCCCATCCCAGCTACCACTCCAGTTACAGGCTCCGCCCCACTTCCAGCTCCACTCTGACACCAGGCCCAGCTACCAGCCTTGCCGATTTTTCGCCGTACCCCCCCAGACTTTCCTCTCACTGAGGACGAACGATCAGTCCTCAGCAAAGGCCTTACCTTTATCCCCCTCCATCCATGCATCAATGAATTCAATACGCATTGTGACGTCGAACACTTCTTCCACTGCATCCAACTCCGAGTTTACTTTTACAATAAGGACGCCCGCCCACCTACCAAGGTCCCCTTCATTCACGTCCAACACACTCCATCCACCTGGACACCCCACACTGGCGTACTACCCGCCCTCTTTCTCTTCATTTCTAACTGCCGCTGATACATTAACTGCCTCAAAGTGTCTACCCCACTCCGACCTCTCACCCTCACAATGCACAGCTCTCCACTCCCGCTGCTCCAATCCCAAACTCACCACCAAACCAGCGGATAAACGGGGTGCAGTGGTAGTTTGACGCACTGACCTCTACGCCGCTGAAGCCAGATGTCAACTTGAAGGCACTTCCTCCTACCGCCCACTCGACCATGACCCCACTCCATCACCAACCATAATTTCCCAGACCATACAGAACCTCATCACCTCAGGAGATTTCCCACCCACAGATTCCAACCTTGTCGTCCTGGAACCCCACACCACCCGATTCTAGTTCCTTCACAAGATCCATAAGCCTGACCACCACAGCCGACCCATTGTCTCAGCATACTCCTGCCCCATCGAACTCAGTTCCACCTACCTCGATACTATCCTATCCCCCCCTTGTCCAGGAACTCCCCATATACATTCGCGACATCACCCACGCCCTCCACCTCCTCCAAGACTTCCGTTTCCCCGACCCCCAACGCCTCATCTTCACCATGGATATCCAATCCCTCTATACCTCCATCCGCCATGACCAGGGCCTCCACGCCTTCCGTTTCTTCCTGTCCCGTCCGCCCAACAGTAACCTTCCACTGACACTCTCATTTGTTTGGCTGTACTGATCCTCATGCTTAACAATTTCTCCTTCGAATCCTCCCACTTCCTCCAGAACAAAGGGGCAGCCATGGGCACTCGTATGGGCCCGAACCATGCCTGTCTCTTTGTCGGCTATGTAGAACAGTCCATCTTCCGTAGTTACACTGGCACCACTCCCCACCTCTTCCTCCGCTACATTGATGACTGCATCAGCGCCACCTCGTGCTCCCACGAGGAAGTTGAGCAGTTCATCAATTTCACCAACACATTCCACCCTGACCTTAAATTCACTTGGACCATCTCTGACACCTCCCTCCCCTTCCTGGACCTCTCCATATCCACTAATGACGACCAGCTTGACACTGACATTTCTTACAAGGACACGGACTGCCACAGCTACGTGGATTACACCTCTTCCCACCCAACCTCCTGCAAAAAATGCCATCCCATATTCCCAATTCTTCCACCTCTGCCGTATCTGCTCCCAGGAGGACCAGTTCCATCACAGAACACACCAGATGGCCTCCTTCTTTGGAGACCACAATTTCCCATCCCACGTGGTTGAAGACGCCCTCCAACGCATCTCATCCACATCCCGCACCTCCACCCTCAAACCCCACACCTCCAACCAAAACAAGGACAGAACCCCCCGATCCTCACTTTCTACCCTATCAACCTTCACATAAATTGCATCATCCGCCAACATCTCCGCCACCTCCAAAGATATATTTCCCTCCCCACCCCTATCCGCTTTCTGCAAAGACCGTTCCCTCCGTGACCATCTGGTCAGGTCCACGCTGCCCCACAACCCTCCCTCCCGTCCAGGCACCTTCCCCTGCCACCGCAGGAATTGCAAAATCTGCGCCCACACCTCCCTCACCTCCACCAAAGGCCCCAAAGGAGCCTTCCACATCCATTAAAGCTTCATCTGCACATCCACCATTGTCATTTATTGTATCCGTTGGTCCAAATGCGGTCTCCTCTACATTGGGGAGACTGGACTCCTCCATTCAGAACGCTTTATGGATCGTCTCCGGGACACCTGCTTCAATCAACCCCACCGCCCTGTGGCCCAATACAGGTATTTCAATTCTCCCTCTCACTCTTCCGAGGACATGCAGGTCCTGGGCCTCCTCCACCGCCGCTCCCTCACCACCCCACGTCTTGAGGAAAAACGCCTCATCTTCTGCTCGGAACACTTCAACCCCAGGGCATCAATGTGGACTTCACCAGTTTCCTCATTTCTCCTCCCCAGTTCCGATCTTCCATGTCAGCACTGTCCTCATTACCTGCCCCACCTGCCAATCTCCCTTCCCACCTATCCGGTCCACCCTGCCCTCTGACCTATCACCTCCATCCCCATCCCACTCACCTATTGTACTCTTCCCTACCTTCTTGCCAGCAGCTCCCCACCCCCACACTTATCTCTCCACCTTGCAGGCCCCCGCCTCCATTCCTGATGAAGGGCTTTTGCCTGACACGTCGATTTCCCTGCTCCTCGGATGCTGCCTGAACTGCTGTGCACTTCCAACACCACTCTAATCTAAACTCTGGTTTCCAGCATCTGCAGTCCTCACTTCCGCCTCAATGAAATAGCATTTAATTAATAACATATCCACAGTTTATAACGCACTATTCCAAAGTGATGATTTAATTCTATTGAAATTCTCTGAAGTCTCTGACGAAGATGGAGATTTCTAGGAAGACATGAATTATCCAGTGGGGAAATTCAATTGTCAAGCAATTCTTACAGAGTCTGCGATGCTGGGGATTCCGCAGGGAGCCTGTGATCTGAATCTAAATAAGCGATTGTTTTGCCCCGTGTGATGGTGGATACATCATGCACATGCATCATTGTCAACCGGAGAGTGAAACCGCAGAATAACCTCAGACAGGTTCACACAAATTCAGTGGTGCAAGACACTTACCAGGAATTGTTACAATCGGAATGATCACGTAACATATTTTCCGTGCCTGATAAATTGATTGATACATTTTCTGCACGAATCCCTTTGTGCAGGTTATCTCTCTGTACTAAATGCTGAGGCAAAAGTTTCTCACCTCCTTTTATTTATACCTGATGGTATCGCCTGGGGGACAGTCACGTTACTACATTATTTAACTGCATTATTTAAGAATTTGAGCAAACAAGTGACGACAGTGAATTAATTCCAAGGGTGACAGAACATTTTTCAACCTGCGGTTTACTGGATGATACAAATCTCCACCAGTCAGTATCAAATATTGAAAAATACATCCATGATACCCAAACACTAACCATGTCACTTTGAAATGCCCTTTGATTTAAATGTCGTCCTTCCCTTGAATTTGACAATTTCGGTAATCAAATTCCGGTTGTTAAATGTGTCTCTGAGAACTGTTCTCTTCAACACTGGGACGTGGCTGCCCCGGTTAACAGCCACTATTCCATAAAGAGATGATAGTTGCTTAATGGAGATGATACATTGCAGATGTCAACAAATCTAACATCGCAACATAATTCTTCCAAGTGCACAGTTTCATCTCAATCCACTAAAACCTCACAAATGAAAACAAAACTTTAAACAAGTCAAATAAGTCATTGCAAGATATCCTTAATGGTTATGTAAGCTTCAATCAGTACAGGTTCTAATACAGATTGAAACTGTCTTGGAGATGTTTCAGACCTCTGAGACACGCACACCCACAAGCTTTTACCGCAGCAGATCGGAGTTATTGTTTCTCGGTTTCCTGCAGTGTACTGGACATGTTCATCGAAATTACCTAAAACTGACCGACGAAGTGTTGTAATCATGTGAAGGGACATGGAGAGGTGAGGCCTGGGAAGGATTTGCAATGACAAGGATGCACACGTTTCAGAAACTAGCATTGTTTAAGTTGGTGTCAAATTTGTCAATGCGCCCAAGTAGTGTGAGGGAAACGGGACTTAGTATGAGGACTGATAATGAACAGAAAACAGAGAATTCGAATAAACATAATTTTTTCAGGCCATCAGGCCGGAGTTAGTGGGTGCCACAAAGAAACAAAAGTAGTTATCATCTATATCAATGACCGAAATGATGTAATCTTGTGTTTCGCTGTCTGTGAACCCACTATTTGGTGAGATGGTAAAATACAAGGACTCAGAAACCCTGAAAGGGGGAGTGCAGGTTCAGTAAGTGAGTGAGAACGAACTAGTATGTGTAAAAGTAAGCTAGAGAAATGTGAAACATTGCTCTTTCATTTAAATCTTGAAAGGAGTTCAGACTATTCCTAGATTTATAGATGATGATCCTAGTCCTACTTGAAAAAAAATCCAACAAAAAGCCTTGTGCAGTCATGCCATCAATTTCCATTTCTCCTGTGAAAACTTTACTCTTCTCAGACCTTTCAAAATTCAGGATTAGAACGCTGCATTTGTATCATTTTACGCCTCATCATTGAAACATTGTTTCATTCTTGGGAATTTGTGCTGCACTCAAATGGATATGGACTTACAAGCCTCCACTCTTTCTTGTCGTTCCCTGTTGATGCAGTTAATGTCGATCTGCATTAACATCAAATGTCGTCACAGAACAGTTACTGGACATTGTTGAAGTGGGATGGGATAGGATGGGGACAGGGGCGGGAGCGGGATGTGTGCAAAGTGAAGATCCAATGATCCTGGCCCACATTTCCACCAACAATATTTGTTCATGAAATAACCCTGCAGAGGCTGGAAATCCATTAGCAATCATGCTTTATTTACAAATGCGTAACCTTTAACAATGGCTTCTCAAGGAGTCAGGCACTCAGCATCTCCATATCCCTTACATTCACCGTGCTGTGTTAGCGAGGTCTCTTTGATTAGATCAGATTAATAGCCCCAATCAGAGAACTCATATCCTATGAGATCCAGCTGACTGATCTCACGACAATCACTGCAGGCAGAAATAGTGATGAGTTCTGGAAAGTAGAACTGACGTAGTCAGACAAAACATCAAGAGGCTGTACTCGGCTCAGTCCGAGCGCTCATTACGTCGATGAACGTGCGAATGGAAATATGTTTTAGCAGGAGGATGGTCTTTGGATGTCTCGACTTTTTCTGTAGTTTCTGGAGCCGGTGTAATCTGAATACATTGGAAAGGTGAGTGTCATTTTAACGGAATGGAAATTGCTACCCATATCGAGAAACACCATACTGTTGTTGCAGAATTTTTATCAAATCACTCAGAGGTTTGGGAACCTGTGATCAAACTCGGTTCGGAGGAAAACGAAGCTGGCCACGTGAAGTTGTAAATGTGTGAGTGAAAGAGAAAAGCAGAAGAAACACGTTCTGGATCCACAATGATGCTGTGCTTCACAATCCGAGTCCTCAGGAGCAAGCACCTCCCTCACATACCTCACAGATTCAGGAGTAGGGTTCATTCTGAAGCGCTACTTTGTGATGTTCGGGAGACCGTCAATAACGTGTGCATTAAGTAATACAGTTACTGCCGAAACCTGAATTTTTTTTCTGATAATACGTGAGGCATTTGGATGGACCGGAATGGAAGAATCCATCAATACTTTGAACTGTCTAAAATATATCAAGCACTTACAGTCACAATGCACAAGCAGAAGAATTAATTTATGACATCTCGCCGTATTGAATTGACACAACAGCACAAAATGTAAGCGGGCAGCAATTGACTATACTTACTTCACAAACCGTGGTCGCACTTCTACCACAGAAAGCCGTCAACCGGGACATGATTTCTCCATAATGGGATCACAATGCATGAAGTTGCATTAAATATACACAAAATTGGAAGATATAAACCGGGCAATTACACACTCAGGTCTCAATCTCAAGTTTAAAGTTAACAATAGTTCCAATACTGATCAGAATAAAATGTATACTCCTGCCAAGACCCATTTTGACCCAATAGAAAAAATGCAGCCTTACAAACAAAAAAAAAGCCTTACCGTTTTCCAGTGGTTTTGATTTCTGGTTTCCATCAGGCACCTCTCTCCCCTTCTGCAGCTCTTGCTGCGTCCTTACTCTTCTTTCATTCACAATCTCTCCTTTAACCCTGCAGCCTTCCTCTCTTCTATCCCCTTTATCCACGGTCTGCCTTCTGGAAGTTTGCAGCTTTGATACCAGATGATATAGAAGCAAAATTATACCATTTGGCCCTGCGAATCTGCACCACAATTCGATCATCACCCCATTCACATGCCATCTCCCTGTAACCGATGATCCCCTTTCCAATCCAGAAGCTATTCTGTCTCTGCCTTAAATAAACTCAATGACTAGCTGTTCACTGCCATCTCTGGCAATGAGATCCATTGCTTCACACTCTTTGGTTGGCATAACTCCTCCCCACCATTATACATAAACGATCTGGTGCAAGTATAGGTGGTCTGATTGACAAGTTTGCAGATGAAACAAAGATTGGAGTTAGTGAAGGTGACTGTCAGCGAATGCATCAGGATAAAGATAGATTGGAGAGTTGGGTGGAGAAATAGCAGATGGAGTTCAATCCGGGCAAATGCGAGGGGATGCATTATGGAAGACCCAATTCCAGAGCGAACTGCATGATAAATGGAAAAGCCCCGGGGTCAATTGACGTACAGGGAAATCTGGGTGTTCGGTTCCATCGTACCCTAAAGGTGGCAATGCAGGTCGATAGAGTGGTTAAGAAGGCAATTCGCATGTGGTTCCTTCATCAGAGTTGGTATTGAGCAGAAGAGTTGGCAGATCATGTTACAATTGTATCAGACATTGCTTTGGCACATGTGAATACTGTGTGCAGTTCTGTTCGCCACGTTACCCAAAGGATGTGAATGTTTAGAGAGCGTGCAGAGGAGGTTCACCAGACTATTTCCTGCTAAGGAGGGCGCTAGCTATGAGGAGAGGTTGAGTAGCTTCGGATTATTTTTCATGAGGAAGACTGAGGTTGAGGGGGGGGGGGGGGGGGCTGATTGAGGTGCACAGAATTATGTGCCATACAGACAGCAAGAAGCTTTTTCCCAGAATGGGGAGCTCATTGACTAGGGGTCACGAGTTCAAGTTAAGAGGGGAGATGTTTAAGGGAATTATGTGTGGATAGTTCTTTAAAGAAATTATGTTGTGTGCCTGGACTGCTTTGCCAGTGGAGGTGATAGTGGCAAGCACGATAGCGTCATTTAGATATAGCTGGACAGATGCATGAACGGGCAGGGACTAGTGCGATACAGATCTTGGCAAAATGGGCGACAGGTTTAGCTAGAGGACTTGGATCCGTGCAGGCTTGGAGGTTCGAATAGCCTGCTCTTGTGACTTGTACTTTTCTTTAATCTTTGTTGTTCATTCTCACCTTTCTTCTAAAGGGTCGTGCTTCACTCTGTGATTGTGGTCTCCCCTTCAAATGGGAAAAAAAAAATCTTCCTCACCCCTACTGCACAGAGGCCTCGCAGTATTCTGCATGTTTTAATCAGAAAACCCCTCATTTTAAATTCAATCGACTGTAGACCCATTCCTCTCAACTGTCAGGCAGGAAGGAAAGGGTCGTGCGAGGGAGCCGTGGTTTAATAAGGAATTGGAATCCCTTGTTAAATGGAAGAGGGCGGCCTATCTCAAGATGAGACGTGAAGGTTCAATTGGGGCGATTGAGAGTTATAGGGTAGCCAGGAAGGACCTGAAGAGAGAGCTAAAAGCAGCAAGGAGGGGACATGAAAGGTCCTTAGTAGATAGGATTAGGGAAAACCCTAAGGCTTTCTATAGGTATGTTAGGAATAAAAGAATGACTAGGGTAGGAATAGGTCCAGTCAAGGATAGTAGGGGAAAGTTGCGTGTGGAGGAGGAAGAGATTGGGGAGACACTGAATGAATACTTTTCTTCAGTATTCACTCAGGAACAGGGCATTGTTGTCGATGAGAATACTGAGGCACAAATAAGTAGAATGGATGGCTTTGAGGTATGTAGAGAAGAGGTGTTGGAAATCCTGGAAAAGGTGAAAATAGATAAGTCCCCTGGGCCTGATGGCATTTATCCTAGGATTCTCTGGGAAGCAAGGGAGGAGATTGCAGAGCCATTGGCCTTGATTTTTATGCCCTCTTTGTCTACAGGAGTAGTGCTAGAAGACTGGAGGATAGCAAATGTGGTTCCCTTGTTCAAAAAGGGGAGTAGGGATAGCCCTAGTAACTATAGGCCGGTGAGTCTCACTTCTGTTGTGGGCAAAGTCTTAGAGAGAATTGTAAGGGATAGGATTTATGCACATCTAGATAGGAATAATGTGATCAAGGATAGTCAGCATGGTTTTGTGAAGGGCAAGTCGTGCCTCACAAACCTTATTGAATTCTTTGAAAAGGTGACGAAGGAGGTTGATGAGGGGAAAGCGGTAGATGTGGTATATATGGATTTTAGTAAGGCGTTTGATAAGGTTCCCCATGGTAGGCTACTGCAGAAAATACGGAGATATGGCATTGAGGGTGAGTTGGAGGTTTGGATTAGGAATTGGCTGGATGGAAGAAGACAGAGGGTAGTAGTTGATGGCAAAGTTTCTTCATGGAGTGGCGTCACTAGCGGTGTTCCGCAAGGATCTGTTTTGGGACCATTGCTGTTTGTCATTTTTATAAATGACCTGGAAGAGGGGTTAGAAGGTTGGGTGAGCAAGTTTGCGGATGATACGAAAGTCGGAGGAGTTGTTGACAGTGAGGAAGCATGTGGCAGGTTACAGCAGGATATAGAGAAGCTGCAGAGCTGGGCAGAAAGGTGGCAGATGGAATTCAATGTAGCTAAGTGCGAGGTGATTCACTTTGGGAAGAATAACAAAAAGATGGGGTACTGGGCTAATGGTCGGATACTTGGTAGTGTGGATGAGCAGAGGGATCTTGGTGTCCATGTACACAGATCTCTGAAAGTTGCCACCCAGGTAAATAGTGCGGTGAGGAAGGCATATGGCGTACTGGCTTTTATTGGTAGAGGAATTGAGTTCTGGAGTCCTGAGGTCATGATGCAGTTGTATAAGACTCTGGTACGGCCGCATCTGGAATATTGTGTGCAGTTTTGGTCGCCATACTATAGGAAGGATGTGGAGGCATTGGAACGGGTGCAGAGGAGGTTTACCAGGATGTTGCCTGGTATGGTAGGAAAATCGTATGAGGAAAGACTGAGGCACTTGGGGCTGTTTTCACTAGAGAAAAGAAGGTTTAGGGGTGACTTGATTGAGGTGTACAAGATGATTAGGGGGTTAGATAGGGTCGACAGTATGAACCTTTTCCCGCGTATTGAGTCGGGTATTACAAGGGGGCATAGCTTTAAATTAAGGGGGGGTAGATATAGGACTGATGTTAGGGGTAGGTTCTTCACTCAGCGAGTCGTTAGTTCATGGAATGCCCTGCCAGTAACAGTGGTGGACTCTCCCTCTTTATGGGCATTTAAGAGGGCATTGGATAGGTATATGGAGGATAGTGGGTTAGTGTAGTTTAGGTGGGCTTGGATCGGCGCAACATCGAGGGCCCAAGGGCCTGTACTGCGCTGTATTCTTCTATGTTCTATGTTCTATGCTCATATGATGATAAGCTCTCCATTCCCGGGATGATTCTTGTAAATCTCCTCTCGATCCCCTACAATGCTAGCACAGCCTTTTTAAGATATGAAACCTGCATCTACTCACAACATTCCAAATACAGTCTGACTAGAGCAGAGTACAGTTTCAGCAGCCCATTCCTGCTCTTGTTTTCCAGCTCTCTTGAAATGAGTGCTAACATTGCATTTGCCGTTCTAAGTGACAACAGAACCTGTCTGTAAACCTTAAGAGCATCCTGAACTATTACGCCCAAGACCTTTATGCTTCATAATTCTGAAACTTTTCTTAAGTTTAGAAAATAAATATTTTCATCTCCTCGTAACTTGCCCTTTGCAGCAGCCTACTGTCTCTCTTTCACTATCTCACACCAACAGACCTCTGGTGCCCTCTTCCCTTTTGTCAACTGGAACCTGTACAGGTGGAGACAGAAACGAGAGGAAACAGTAAATACTGGTGGAGATTTTCTATGGACCCAGCATTATGAAGGAGACCAACAGTGCACCGATGTCACCATGGCTGACTTTAATCTACATTTAGGTTGGAGAAACAAACGAAACACAATTTCCTGCAGTGCACAAACGAAGTTGTATTTGACCAAAACATTGTGGAATAAGAGAACGGGCTATTCTGATTGGGAGTTGTGCAATGAGATAGCATGGATAGAACTTTAGAACATTGAACTTTACAGCGCAGTGCAGGCCCTGTGGCGCTTAATGCTGCGCTGACCTGTGGAACCAAGCTGAAGCCTATCTCTCCTACACTATTCCAGTTTCATCCATATATTTATCCAATGACCATTTAATTGGCTGTAAATCTGGCGAGTCTACTGCTGTTGCAGGCAAGCCGTACCATTCCCCTATGACTCTCTGAGCAAAACAACTACCTCTGACATCTTTATCTAACAACCCTCAATTTAAAGCGATGAAACCTCGTGCTAGCCATTACCATCGAGGAAAGGGGCTCTCGCTGTCCACCCTACCTAAGCTTCTGATTATCATATATATCTCAATCAAGACAAATCTAAACCTTCTTCTCTCTAATGAAAACGGCCTCAAAGTCCCTCAGTCTTTCCTCATGTGACCTTCCCTCCATACCAGGCAACATCCTAGGATATCAGCTCTGAACGCTTTCCAATGCTTCCGAAAATGTGGTGACCAGAACTGTATGCATTTCTCCACGTACAGTCGCACCACAGTTTTGTACAACTGCAACATGACCTCGTGGCTCTGCAACTCAATCCCGCTACCAACAAAAGCTAACACACCGTATGCCTTCTTAACAACCTTATCAGGGATCAAAGTACATGAACGCTGAGATCTCTCTGTTCATCTACATTGCCAAGAATCTTACCATTAGCTCTTAACTCTTTATTCCTGTTACTCCTTCCAAAGTGAATAACCTCATACTTTTCCACATTAAAATCCATTTGCCACTTCTCAGCCCAGTTTTGTATCTTCTCTATGTCCTTCTGTAATCTGTAAAATACTTCGGCATTGTCTCAACTCCACTGCCCTTAATGTCATCCGAAAATTTATTATCTCATCCTTGTACACTCTCTTCCAGGTCATTTATAAAAATGACAACAGCAGTGGACCCAAAACAAATCCATACGGTAGGCCATTAGCAATTGAATTCCAGGTTGAACATTTCCCATCAACCGTCATGCTCTATCTTCTTTCAGATAGCCAATTTCTGATCCAACACGGTAAATCACCCTCAATCACATGCCTCCGTATTTTGTGCAATAGCCTAAAATGGGAAACCTTACCAAAGCATTAATGAACAATCTTACTGTATTGAGAAAAATGATAAAATCTTGAATTGTGTATTGAGATGGAGAATGACGAAATTGAAACTGTACGACGATCCTGAGCTTAAATAAAAGGAAGAAGCATAAATTGGTAATAATGAATTGAAGAACTTTAGCAAAAAGGTTGTCAGCAGATTGGCAATTGGCAACATGTCTGAAATGTATGCATGAGCTGCAATAATTACTCCTTCCCTCTGGTGCAACAATAAAACAAGAAAGTTGACAGTGGGCAGCCCTAAGTGACTCCAGAGCTGACGGGGAGCTTTTATATTTCCACCCAAGAAATGGGCTTTCTTGATTAAGGAGAAATTCCTCAGTCAAAATTCAGAAGCCACATATTTGGACTGTGTGCCAAATTTGTGGGAATGATTAATTAGGGTGGAGAAGTTTTCTAGATAGCATTTAAAAGTATCACAGCATTTAATGAAACAGGAAACAGGCAAGAAATCAAAAAGTCACAATTTTTATGTTGGTAGTAATGTATTATCTTTGTATCCAGTGATAGGCAAACCTTAAGAAGCAAGGTTTAGTGGACCTTATCAAGTCGAAAGGAGATTGAGGGATGTGAACTGTTTGATACGAACCCCAGACAGAAAGAAATCTCACAGAGTGTGTCATGTGAATACGCTCGAAAGGTATTTTGACAGGGAAGCAAATCCAAAGGAGACTGTGTTATTGGTTACAGCAACGAACGAAGAACTATTTTCAGAGGATTGTGAATTGGACATTCCTCAAATTAAATTGGAAAATTAGGTATTTGTCAAACTTTGCCTGCCAGAGGAAAATAAAAATGCGCTGAACGAGTTATTACTACCACATGTGGAGAAATACTAACCTAATAGTTCATGATGCAATAACATCGTTTTAGATTAGATTACTTACACTTAACCTGCACACATTTGGACTGTGGGAGGAAACCGGAGCACCTGGAGGAAAGCCACACAGACATGGGGAGAATGTGCACACTCCACGCAGATAGTTGCCTGAGGCGGGAATTGAACGTGGGTCTCTGGCACTGTGAGTGCAGAAGTGCTAACCACTGTGCCACCATGCTACCCAGCAAGCCTGCAAAGTTGGCACGGCCTTAAAGGATGCATGCTCCAAGACAATGTAATCGAAGTGAGTTACAGTGACTGGAGCTCACACTTAGTAATGGTGCCAAAAATAAATAGTACCCAGCGGCTTGTAGGCAGCACGGTGGCACAGTGGTTAGCACTGCTGCCTCACAGTGCCGGAGACCGGGTTCAATTCCCGCCTCAGGCGACTGACTGTGTAGAGTTTGCACGTTCTCCCCGTGTCTGCGTGGGTTTCCTCCGGGTGCTCGGGTTTCCTCCCACAGTCCAAAGATGTGCAGGTTAGGTGAATTGGCCATGCTAAGTTGCCCGTAGTGTTAGGTAAGGGGTAAATGTAGGGGTATGGGTGGGTTCCGCTTCGGCGGGTCGGTGTGGACTTGTTGGGCCGAAGGGCCTGTTTACACACATGTAATGTAACGTAATCTAATCTAATCTACATGTGGATTATCACAAAGTTAATACCATTGCAAAGACTGATTCTTATCGGATTGCACATTTGGAAGAATGTGTTGAAAAGGTGGGGCAAGCAACTTATATATCTAAGTTGGACTTGATCAGAGACTATTGGCCGGTTCCTTTGTGCAAAAGAGCAATGACAATTTCTGCTCTTGTAATGCCCATTGGACAGTATCAGTTTAAAGTCATTTTTTCAAGGCATTTAAACGCATTTGGTACGAAAATTGCAACAGTCACATTTCAGAAACAGACTAATAATTTCATTGTCGGATTGCCCAGTTGTGTCGTACATATTGCTAACTAGTTATTTTTAATCACACATGGAAGGAGCATTTGCAACATTTATCAGACTTGTTTGGTCGACATCGGAAGGGAGGCTTGGTGATAAACCTGTCTAAAAGTGAATTTGCCAAAGCCCAACTCAATTTCCTTAGCTATATTATTGGATTTGGCACATGGCCCCACAAAATTCAAAAGACACAGGTATTCGGGTAGCTTCCCATGCCATCGATGAAAACAGTCGGACTACGATTCCTGGGATTGAGCAGTCTTTATCAAAATGTAGTAATAAATGTTAGTATTGTGTCTGCATCACTGACTGAATTGCTGATGAAAGGCAAAATGTTTCAATGGACAGCAAACTGACAGAAGGCATTTGGCAGTCTGAGATTTATATTAACCACTGGCTTATTATATGGCCACACCAAATTATTCCAAGTCTGTCAATGTAGCTATCGCTGCAAGTGATGTGGGTTTTGGTGTTGTGTTCGTAGAAGGAGATGATGAGAAAATATAAAGACCTATGAGTTATTTCTCCAGGAAATCGAACATTCATCAGCAGAAATGTTCAACAGTTGAGAAGGAGACATTGAGCTTGGTGCTGGCGTTACAACATTTCAATGGTCATGTTACCAGTAATGTACCCGAGACAATCATATAGACTGCTCATAACGGATTGAGGTTTTTGGAGAAATTGAAGAACAAAATGCCAGACTGTTTAGTGCGAGCTTGTTGTTACAGCCATTCCATTGAAAATTGTGCATGTGGCATGACGAGAAAACATGATTGTTGATGCATTGTCAAGACTTGAATGAGAAATGGAGGCATTCGGTGGCAAGATTAAAATAGACTGAAACAATATGTAGTAGTGCATGTTTGCATGATTATTGTCAATTTAATGTATACGTGTGCTGTAGAGTAGTAACAGTTTAAAATTAAGGAGTTTCAAAACGAAATCGTCTTTGGATGTTGATGGTTCATTTTTGTTAAGGGGCGAGGTATGATGATGTCGTTCCTTTAACAAAATTAGTTGGCTTTTTTTCACGAGATCACAAAAGCAGCCATTCTGAAATGTCTAGGTTTGAAAAGTTTTAAGGCTAATTTGATTATTACTAACAGATACTGCCTAACACAAAAGGGTTTCAAGTTTTAAAAAAATTGTACAATGAAAGGGGCGCGGCCAGTTATCCCAACTTAACTTAACTCTGGTTTGGTTTGGTTTCAGCAGTCTGGCTGATCACTGAAAGGAGTCAGTCACTTTGTGGCTGCTGGTCCAAGAAATAGCTACATGGGAGAAGATGTTCCATGCTGAATCCTCCTGCCAACTCTCTCTCTCTCTCCTGTTAGACTCTATGTTTGATTTTACTGTTTCTGCTAAATGGTTTTTATGAGGATTATTGAAGGAATTCGGAACAAGCATCACTACATTGGGATAGTCTGTTGAGTTTTAGTATAAGTTAAGCCATTCTGCATCCTGTTCTTTTTTCTTTGTGTGTCATTCGGTAATACTGCAAGTAATTGTTTGTTTAAAATTACGTGGCTGAGCCAACTGCATCACTCCTGGAATATCCACGCTCCATCTGCTCTCAACAACTTGCAAAGTTAGGGTCTGGATTACTTCTTTAAAATGTTTTGAGGGGCGTTTGGCCTGGTCCATAACAAATGCAAGTTGGAAACCCCACATACACAGAAAGTCCAAGACTGAACTCCTCAAAGCCATCAGAGTTTCCAAAAGGTAATAACAGACCCAGTCAGAGGGCCACCACCACCTGTGGCAGGGCTTAAAAAACATAACAGCACACAATGTGAAGCAGAGCATGATAGCAGACAAAGACACAGCTCACCTTGATGTATTCAATACTTTCTCCGCTCGGTTGGAGCAAACGCCAGTGTCACATTGTCACCTGTTCTGTCAGCCCCCAATATACATGTTCCCTTGGTGACTGTTGCAGACGTCAGATTCGTCTTTCTGAGAGTCAACCCAAGGATAGAGACGTGCGTGGGTAGTGGCCACGGCCGTGCTTTTGAACCTATGTGGAGGCATTTCACTGACATCTTCCACATCTCCCTCTGACAAGCTGGAATCGCTACCTGCTACAAATGGACCACCATCAACTCTGTACCAAAGAAAGTGCATGCAACGTACCTTAATGGCTACCACCCCGTGCTTCTGACTTCCTGTTCGTTCTGAAGTGCTTCGAGCTTCCTAGCCTGCCTCAATCCCCTGCAATTTGCCTAACAATGCAGCAAGTCTACAGTTGACGCCATTTCTCTGGCCCTACACTCTTCCTTGCAACATTTGGACAACAAGGACATCTATGTCAGACTCCTACTCAACGACTACAGCACAACCTTCAACACTATAACCCCCTTCAAAATGATCACAAAGCTCCAATAACAAGGTCTCGGCTCTGCCTTTGCAATTTTATCCTCGGTTTCCTAACCCACAGACTACACTCAGTGAAAACCGATGACTGTACTTTCCCCAGGATATAACTCAAAACTGGAGCCTCCCAAGGATGCATTCTCCACACCTCGCCGTACTTTCTCTCCATCCATGACTGTGCAGTAAAATTCAGAGCAAACAGTATCTTCAAGTTTGCTGATGACACCACCGTGGGAGAACGGTTATCAAATAAAGATGATTCAGAATACTGAAAGGAGATAGAGTGCTTGGTGACGTGGTGCAATATTAATAACCTCTATCTCGGTGTTAGCAAAACAAAAGAACTGGTTAGTGACAGCAGAAAGAAAGGACTAGAAAATGTCACCATCTCGAGTAATAGATCAAAGGTTAATAGGGTTGAGAGCGTCAAGTTCCAAGGAGAGACGAGAACAGACAACATCTCCTGGACTTGTCATGTAGATGCGACGGAGAAGAAGGCACAACAACGCAAAGCGGCTGAGGAAAGTCATCACGTTGATAAGGAGCCTCACTAACCTTTACAGATGCACTGGAGAAAACATACTGTCCATGTGCGTGGTACAGCAACCTCACTGCTATCGACCGTAAAAAAACAGAGAAGATTGCGTGCACAGCTTAGACCATCACAGAAGCAAACCATTCATCCCTGAACTCCTTTTACACATTTTGTTGCTGCGGAAAGAATGCCAACATCAGCAAAGACCCGTCCCACCTTGGTAATGCTCTCCTAAACCCTCTTCCATCAGGTGGAAGATACAGAAGATTGAATACATACACCAACAGATTCAAGAACAGCTTCTTCCTGCCTTTATTTGATTGGTGAACAGATTCCTTACCGTCCAATCATGTTCACCTTGTTAGTGTTGATCTTGTTTCACGATCTTCATTTGCAGTTTAATTTGTATGGCATCTGTGGCAACGCACCCTGTGCGCTGTATGACCATGCTGACTACGATCAAGCTGCATTGCTTGCAATCAAAGATTTTCATTGCACTTGCATACACGTGACCACAATAAATCAAATCAAAACCGTTTGAATACACAGTATTTGTGGATAAACCCGAACAACTCCAATAAACCCTAATATTTATCTGTCAACACAAAGAGCTCCAATGCACGACAACATTGAAAGTTAAACTGAAACAGTAACAATATGCAACAATATGTAGGTTGAAACACAACGAATTTCAAGAGACAACAATACTTATACAGAAGCACAATCAGCTCCAATATACACTAATATTTATATATAAGTGCAAACATCTCCAAGACAGAAGAATATTAATAGAGCATAGAACAATACAGTGCAGAACAGGCCCTTTGGTTCTCGATGTTGCGCCGACCTGCAAAATGTTCTCAGTTCGTCCCCCTACACTATCCCAAACTCATCCATGAGCTTATCTAAGGATTGTTGAAACCTCCCTAATGTGGCTGAGTTGACTACATTAGCAGGTAGGGTATTCCACGCCCTTACCACTCTCTGCGTAAAGAATCTGCCTCTGACATCTGTCTTAAATCTATTACCCCTCAATTTGTAGTTATGCTCACTCTACAAGATGAAGTCATCATCCTAGGAAAAAGACTTTCACTGTCTACCCTATCTAATGCTCTGACCATCTTGTATGTCTGTATCAAATTCCCTCTTAGCCTTCTTCTTTCCAATGAGAACAGACCCAAATCTCTCAGCCTTTCCTCACAAGACCTTCTTTCCAGACCAGACAGCATCCTGGTAAATCTCCTCTGCACATTTTCCAATATGTCCACATCCTTCCCGAAATATGGCGACCAGAACCGAAAACAATATTCCAAGTGTGGCCGCACCAGCGTTTTATATTTTTGCAGCAAGATATTGTCGCTCCGGAACTCAATGCCTCTACGAATGAAACGAACACACCGTATGCCTTCTTAACAGCACTATCCAACTGAATGGCAACTTTCGAGGATCTATATTCATGGACTCCAAGATTACTCTGCACATCCAGACTACCAAGAATGTTTCCATTGACCCAGTACTCTGCCTTCCTGTTATTCTTTCCAAAGTGCATCACCGCACAGTTAGCAGCATTGAAATCAATTTGCCGCCTCTCCGCCCAATTCTGCAGTTTATCCAAGCCTCCCTGCAACCTGTAACATTCTTCCAAACTGTCAACTACTCCACCGACTTTAGTGTCGTTTACAAATTTACGAATCTATCCACCTATGCCTGCGTCGAAGACATTTATAAAAATGACAAACAACTGTGGTCCCAAACCAGATCCTTGTGGCACACCTCTCATAACCGGACTCCAGGCCGAATATTTTCCATCAACCACCACTCACTGCCTTCTTTCAGAAAGCCAGTTTCTAATCCAAACTGCGAAATCACCGACAATTCCACACCTCTGTAAAACAAGACCAGATCCAATGCACAGCAATATTTATAGAGAAATGCAAACACCTCTAATGCATTGCAATTCTATTCTTAATAACGAAGTGTTCCAGTACACAACAATATTTGTATGCTGACACAAAGTGCACCAAAATGCAACAATATATGGTCGTTCCCCTGAAAAACAAGTATGCTGTTTTGGATATGTTGGCGGGCGGTGACTTATCAGGGACATGCCTTGTGGTGCAGATCTCTGGCACATACTCTGTCCCTGTTGCACAGAAGGGAAGAGGGAAAAAGGAGGAGAGTGTTAGGCATTGGATGATGAATAGTTAGAGGGACAGATAGAATCTTTATTGGAAATGAAAGAGACCCGTGATTGGTGTGCTGCCTCCGAAATGCCAGAGCCCATGATGTCTTGGATAGTGTCTTTGGGGTCCTGAAGGGGGAGGGCGACCAGCCCCATGTCGTGGTCGACATTGGTACCAACTAAATATGTAGAAAGAGAGATAGGGATGTACAGCAGGACTTCAGGGAGCTAGTGTGGAGCTGAAAGTTGGAACAAGCAGAATTGGTATCTTTGGTTTGTTACCCATGTCACGTGATAGCGAGGTGAGGAATAGGGAGCGATATCAGCTGAACACGTGGCTGCAGGGATGGTGCAAAAGGGAGGGTTTCAGGCATATGGATATTTGGGGCTCATTCTGGGGAAGGTGGGACGTCTACAAACAGGACAGTATAACGGTGGCTGAAAGAACTTTTGACGAGGACTCGTCTACTGAGGTGACATGGGCTGAAGTTAGAAACAGAAGAGGAGATGTCGCACTGATGGGAGTTTCTGTAAATTTTAAAGGATGCGAGGAGAGGATCTGGGAAGGAGTGAAAGGGACAGGGTGGTCATTATGGGGGCTTTAACTTCCACAATATTGACTAGAAATGCTATAACTCTATCACATCGGATGGAACAGTTTTTGTCCAATGCCTGCAAAAGGGTTTCCTAACACAGTGATGTGAGAGGCGGACAAGAGGGGTCGCCAGATTAGATCTGGTACTTGGTAATGAACCAGGCCAGAGGCTTGATTTAGTTGTAATTAAGCACTTTGGAGAGAGTGGCCATAATTTTATTGTGTTTTGTTTAGCGATGGAAATGGATCAGTACATGCGACAGGGCAAGAGTTAGAGCCGAGGGAAGGGCAATTATAATGCAATTAGGCTAGACTTAGGAAGCATAGAATGGATTAGCAAAATGCAGGCAATAGCGACAGTCAAAATGTGGAGCGGTTTAAGGAACAGATATTGCATTTCCTTGATAGTTATGTCCCTGTCAGGCAGGGAGGAAGTGATAAGGTAAGGGAACCGTTGTATACAAAATAAATTGTAATTCTTGTTAAGGGAAAGAGGGAAGCTTATGTGACGTTGAGATGGTTCAGATAAGGCGATGTCTCCATCGATTACAGATTAGGTAGGTAGGATTTAAAGAGAGAGCTAAGAGAGCAAGGAGGGGACATGAGCAGTTTTTAGCAGGTAGAATAAAGGAGAACCTTAAAGCTTTCTATTGGTATGTGAGGAATAAAAGAATGACAAGGGCAGGAATAGGACCAGTCAAAGACAGAAAGTGGGAAGTTGTATGTGGCCTCTGTGGAGATCGGAGAAGTGCTAAATGAATATTTCTCATCTGTTTTCACTCAGGAAAATGAAAATATTGTAGAGGAGTGGGCTCAGTTACGAGATAGGGAGGGCTAACGTTAGTAAAGAGGAGGTGTTATCAATTCTAGAAGATGTGAAAGTAGATAAGTCCCTGGGACCGGATGGGATTTTTCCGAGGATTCTCTACGAATCTTGGGAATCGATGTTGGCGCCTTTCACCTTGATCTTTGAGTCGTCATTGTCTTAAGTTTCAGTACCAGATGACTGGAGGAATGCAAATGTTGTGCCCTTGTTCAGGAAGGGCAATAAAGTTGACCCAGGTAATGATAGACCAGTGAGCCTTATGTCTGTTGAAAGAAACGGTTTGGAAAAGATTATAAGAGATTGGATTTATAATCATCCAGCAAGCAACAATTTGATTGGGGATAGTCAACATGGTTTCATCAAGGGCAGGTCGTGTCTCACAAATCTCAATGAGTTTTTGTGAAGGTAACCAAGCATGTGGATGAGGGTAGGACAGTTGACGTGGTGTTAATGGGCTTCTGTAAAGCCTTTGATAAGGTTCCACGTGGTCGGCCTCGGTAGAAATTGCGGAGGCATGGGATTGAGGGTGATTGAGCAGTTTGGATTAGAAACTGGCTTTCTGCAAGAAGGCAGTGAATGGTGGTTGATGGAAAATATTCAGCTTGGAGTCCAGTTACCAGTGGTGTGCCACAAAAATCTGTTTTGTCATTTTTATAAATGACTTGGACACAGCATAGGTGGATTGGTTAGTAAGATTGCAGATGACACTAAAGTCGGTGGAGTGGGGGACAGTGTGGAAGAATGTTGCAGGTCACAGAAGGACTGCAGATAAACTGCAGAATTATGCTGAGAATTGGAAAATGGAGTTCAAAGCAGATAAATGTGAGGTGATTCACTTTGCGAAGAGAAATAGGATGGCAAAGTACTGTGTCAATGGAAAGATTCTTGGTTGTGTGGATGTGCAGAGGTATCTTGGTGTCCATGCACATATATCCCTGGAAGTTTCCACCCAGTTTGATAGGGCTGTTTAGAATGCATATGGCGTGTTCGGGTACATTGGGAGAGGGATTGAATTCCGGAGCTGTGATGTCATGCTGCAACTGCACAAAACATTAGTGCGGCCTCACTTGAAATAATGTGTTCAGTTCTGGTCGCCCCATTACAGGAAGGATGTGGAGGCATTGGAAAATGTACAGAGGAGATTTACCAGGATGTTGCTTGTCTGGAGGGAAGGTCTTATGAGGAAAGGCTGAGGGACTTGGGTCTGTTCTCATTGAAGAGAAGAAGCCTTAGAGGGGATTTAATGGAGACATACAAGATGATCAGGGGATAGGATGGACAGTGTGAGTCTTTTTCTAGGATGATGACGTCCGCTTGTACGAGTGAGCATAGCTGCAAGTTGATGGGTGATGGATTTAAGACAGATGTCAGAGACAGGTTCATTACTCAGAGAGTGGTAAGACCGTAGAATTTCCTTCCTGCAATATATTTAACTGAGCCACATTGGATGCATTTAAATAGTCCTTATATCGGCATATGGATGATGATGGGATAATGTCAGGGGACGGGCTTATATTTGTTCACAGGTTGGTGGAACATTGAGGACCGAAAGGCCTATTCTGCGCTGTATTGTTCTATATTCTGTACATAACATAATATAAAAGCATATGTGGTTTATTTGGATCTTACCTTGGGATGTTTCCACTGCGTGCTGGAGTCTCAAAGAAGACCTTCACTGTTTTCCAACTTGTGTAAACCTTTGAGCTCCTCAACAGTTTCTGGAACCAACAGTCTCATGTTGAGCTTTCATATTCCCTTGCCAACCCACTGACCATGTTCTCGGAGAGCACAGTTTAACGTGCAGCACAGAAACAAGTAATGTTAAATGAGCGGATAGATTTAACTGGTCTATGCTGCACGAAATGTCCAAAATGCAACTCTATTTACATAGAAGCACGCGCAACTCCAATAAGGAATAGAATTTATGGAATAACACAAGCAGTTTGAATATGCAACAATATTTATGGATGAACACGAACAACTTCATTGCATAATAATGTTTACATATATACACAAACAGCTCTCATACACAACAACTTTCGTATCTCAACTAAAACAGTACCAATACAAAACAATATTTACGGACGAACACCAACAGTTTGAATACACATCAACATTTACGCAGAAACACAAATACCTCCAATGTTTGCATATATTCATCCATAAACACAAGCAGTTCCAATCTAGAACAGCATTTATGTCAAACAAGTACAGCTCCATCCGCAATAATAAGATGTAAACAGGTCCAATGCATGATGATTTTCTTTAATTACGTGAAGTTCCAAACCAGAACTGTATTTATGCATGGACACAAAGTAATACAACATACAACAGTATGAATACATTACATATGAACATATACGTGCATTTATATGCAGAAAAATCATGTATAACATGCAGTATTGTTTACATGAATGATTAAAGGGCGGAAGCGAATGTGCTGTAGCCAGGTTTGCGGATGACATAAATATAGGTGGGAAGGGAAATTGCGAGAGGGATACAAACAGTTTAGAGAGATATTCATAGATGAAGTATTTGTACCAGAATTTGTCAAATAGGAAATCACGTTGCATCGTGTGAATTAGATCATTTTAGAAATTCGAGCAGCAGAACAGAACAACATTCTAATAGAGAAAAAAAATGCCGAAAGCTGTAACAAAAAGGGACTTGAGATTAAATATGCTCAAAACACAGCAAGCTAGCACAGAAGTATAGCAGGTAATCTCGAAAGCTAATGCAATATTGGTCCTTATTTCAAGAGGGTCAGAGTTTAAGAGTAGAGGAATCTTAATGCTTCTGTGGAAGGTGCTAGTGAGTCCTATGAGCAGTTTTTGTCCCCATATTGAAAGAAAGAGGTTTCAAAATACAATGTGTATAAAAAACCGGAACAAGTCAAACTGGCAACAGTAGTTAGATGTAGCTGCAAACATCTCCAGTGCACAACTGTATTTACACAGAGACACAAATTTCTCCAACATACAACATTTTTTATACAGTGACACAGACAGGTCGTATGTATAACAATAGCTATATATCGAGCCAAAACCTACAACACACAATTATAATTGTACACAGGCAGAACTTTTCTAATTTATTGCATGAAAAATTTCCAATATGTTGCATGCAGCATTCGGAATCAAGTAGACAAATACATGGTGCAAATTGATATCACAAACACTTTGAACGATTTAAACTGGGTGGCGACACAGGGGTTATTAATATTTCCAGAACATGTATGTAGAACAGAGAGTATGGAAATTGACAGGAACAGAACTTCCGGCACAGAAGATAATGGGACAATATGAAATGAATAGTAGTCAGGGCAGGACGAATAGTGTTGTATTAAAACGTATGCAACATATGAAACAAGATAAATGAGCTTGTAGAGAAAGTTGAAATCGGCAGGTACGATGTTGAAGTGATACGACATGGCAGTGGACCCCTCTGTTAATTAAAGCAATCACCCAGAAAAGCTCACCTCGCCTCGTAGTCTATTAAAATATGAACGCGCAAGAACTCACAAATTCCACTATTTGAAGAAAATAATATCAATTTAGTTGTTTTAACTCTAAAATTGAACATTAAACAAAAAAAAAACTATTCACAATTCTAAACTCTCCTTTCCCTTATCTGCTTATTATCTGTCTTCAAATCTACAAAGATATGCTGTTCTAATAAGACACTTTCTGAAATTAAGTCAACTTTGTTTCAAAACCACATAGCGGCTGTCATTTCTGTGACTTTACCCTTCCAGCTGAAGATCTCCCTGGATCGTCACCTTTCATTTTACTGTGAATATATTTCATACTAAAAGGTACGTTGGATAGAGAGTGTTTCCGAATTTCTTGGGTCTCAGTCGTTGGCAGTTGCCCTTTGTCCAGTTTCCAAAATGCATGTTTTTTTATATCCCCAACATCGGATCATTTCAGTGGTTCAATGTTGGCAAAACAATAAATTCAAGCTTGATTGGGTTTTAGTATTCTGGGGCAAAATTTAAGCTGATTGGTTAAATTCGAATTGTCGTCAAAACAGCCTAGCAACTCAGGTATCTATTTCACATCCAAATATAGCATATTTCCAATTTTCCACTACACTCTGTGACTGTGATGTGATCATATACATAGGTGCTTGTAAGCACTCAGTTCATGACAGCGTTCAATTTCTCTCACATGTCCTGTACACGCATTCAACCCCATAACAGAGCTCATCAAAGTAATATGTTTGCAAGGGATTGTGGATGGACAGTAAACACCCAAGAATACACATCCCATTGAAAGTATCGGGAAATGGTCAAAGAGGGTTGTGTTGCATTTTTCGTAAGAAATGAAATTAAATCATTTTCTTCATGGGTTTCCGCCGGGTGCTCTGGTTTCCTTCCACACTCCAAATATGTAGACGTTAAGTGGACGGACCATGGTAAATTGCAGCTACTGTCCGGAGACGTGCAATCTTGATGAATTAGCCAGGGGAAAATGCAGATATATAGGGATATGGTGGAGGGTATGCGTCTGGGCGGGATGCTCTTCAGAGAGTCCGTGTGGACTCTATCTCCACGTTCTATGGATTCTATGCTTCAATGCCAATAAGTGATAGACATTCATAAGCTGTAGAATCTGTGTGAGTTGAGGTGAGGAATCACTGAGGAAAAAACACCGTGTTGGGAGTAGAGTGCAGGCTTCCTCACAATAGCCAGAATGTGAGACATAAAATGAATCAAGTGATAAAAATGGCGTATAGGAAATGCACGACAAGTATCACGAGGCACCTCAAAACGGATTTGGAGATTGAACACAGATCTCGTTTACAGGATTTGTTTTGTGGAACAACATGTGATCGAGCCGAAGACAGAACAGGAAATGTTGGATGTTGTGTTGTGGAACGATGTCGAGTTTATTAGGAGACCTAACATGTCGGAACGCCGAGGGGCAGTCATCACAATATAATAGAATTCACCCTGCAGTTTGTGAGGGAGAAGCTTGCTTCAGATGTAACGGTATTTCAGTTGTGTAAAGATACTGACAGAGACATGAGGGAGGAGCTGGCCAGAGTTGATTGCGAGGGGATCCGAGGAGCAAAGATAGTGGAGCAGCAATAGTAGTAGCCTCTGGATCTAATTTCAGAGGCAGAACAGAAATTGACTCTAAAAAAGAGTATCCGAATGCGAGGTTAAGGGAATCATTACTGAAAAGGAAAGTCAAGGTCAGCATAAAAACAAAAGAATAGGACTTACTATGGTGAATATAGGTGTAAGGTCAGAGGAATGGGAAACCTTTAAAAACCCGCAGAGAATAAAAAAAAAATATGGAGGGAGCAAATGAAATATGAAGGCAAGATAGTTCGTAATATAAATGAGGCTTGTGAAAGTTTGTAAAGATACAAATGTTAAGAGGGAAGCAAGATTGGATATGGATCATTGGAAAACGAGGCTGGAGAAGTAGTCTTGACGAACAAAGAGATCAGAAAGGAATTTATTGGTTAATTTGCACCAGTTTCAACACCAAACGCATTAGCAAGATACTGGAAGTTCAAGAGATTCAGGGGCAGAGGTACGTGTGATGACCATCACGAAGAGAAAGGTGCTGGCGGCGCTGGAAGTTCAGAAGTTGATAATTCATCTATACCCGACGGACTATATTCGACAGTTCAGAAGTAAATACCTGAGGAGATTGTAGCGAATCACAGGGCTCCCGGAGGTCTGGAAAATCGCGTATATGTTATCTGTATTTAAAAACGGAGACAGGAAGCTACAGGTCACCTCGGTGATCAGTAGGATTTCCGACTCCAGTATTAACTGTGAGATCGCAGACATCTTGGAAGTACATGGTAAGATGGGGTGAGACAGAACAGCTTCATCAAGAGGAGGTTAAGCCTGACAAATCTGTTAGAATGCTTTGAGGATTTAACGAGGAAGTTGGACAATGGAGAACCAGTAGACGTGATCTATCTGGAATTCCAGAAGGCTTTAGTTGTGGTCCCGCACAGGAGATGGCTAAATAGGATGAGCTCCCATGGTATTAGGAAGAAGGTAGTGGAATGGACAGAAGATAGGTGACTGAAGACAGAGAGTGGGGACAAATGGTTCCTTTTCAGAATGACAGCCAGTGACTACTGGAGTTCCACATGGCTGAGTATTGGGACCACTAGTATTTACCTGCTACATTAATGAACTGTACAAAGGAACTTGTAAAAATAGGTGGAGGAAAAGATCATGCTCAGGAAGCGGCCAGGGTGCAGATCGACAGTGGCATTTTGGGAAGCTTTTAAAAATGAGATAACGAGAGTCCAGAGCCAGTATGTTCCTGTTGGTGTGAAGGTCAAGACTGGTAGGTTTAATGCATGCTGGATACCTAGAGGAATTGCGGCTCTTATCAAGAAAAAGAAGGAAGCATATGTCAAGTGTCGTCAACAAGAATTGAGTGAATGCCTAGAAGACCAAAAATGCATTTGCAGTATGCTCAAGAAGGATATCAAGAAGACAAAAAGCGGACATGAGATAATTTGGCAGATACAGTTCAGGAGATTCTTTGAGGGATTCTGCGAAATAAGGACAAAAGAATAACTCGAGAGAGAATAGAACCACTTAAGGATCAGCAAGGCCGCAGGTGTGTGGAACCTCAAGAGTTGGTAAGCTACTAAATGAGTATTTTGCATCAGTCTTCCAATGGTATAGAAAATGCAAGATAGCGAACTTGGAGAAATAAATTGTCATATATTGAAAAGTGTCCGTATTTCAGAGGTGGAGGCGCTGGATGTTTGAAAACGCATAATGTAAGATATATCCCCGAGACCTGATCAAGTGTCTCCCAGACGTTTGTGGGAAGCTAGGGAAGAGATTGCTGGTGTTTTTTGCTGAATATATTGGTGTCATCGATAACCGTGGGTGAGTTAGTATAAGACTGGAGATTTGTTAATGTGCTGCCATTATTTGGAAACAAGGAACTATAGATCAGTGATTCTAACGTTAATGATGGGTAAGTTGTTGGAGGGTAAAATAACTCCAAGGAGGTACGTATCCTATCATGAATTCGCCTTGTATTTACATGTGCACAATGCATGGACGTTTACAAGCTTGATCAGAACCAGTTATTAAAGTGAGCAGACTGCATGAGACCCCTGTTTACATCTGTCATCTGGGGCTCTGTGATTGGCCCAGGTTAACAGCCCCAATCGGGGAACTCATACTTGATGACATCCACCAGTGCCTCATTCCATTCACCACAGAAGGGATTCTGAGAAACAGGATTTACATGTGTTTGAAAAGGCACGGGCTGATTAAGTACGTTTTTGTGCGTGGGAAATTCTATCTCACTAACTTGATTGAGTATTTTAAAGAAATGGTCAGAGAAGACTGCTAACCGTCGGGTGGTGGACATTGCCTGTCGGGACATAAACCGATGTTTATAGCTTTAGACACAAAAATCACAGACAATAACATTTACATACATGCACAAGCATTCCTTTATCAATGCGTGGAGTGCTTGAAATAAGTTTCGAAAAGCATTCAGAATAAATTAGACGGACCGATGATGCAAACTTATATCAGAAGGACTTTAAATTAATTGACGTGGATGACGGTTCAGGAGGCGTTATCAAAATTCCAGCAACAAGTAAATAGAGCAGAGGCATTGGAAAGTGGCAAGAGGTTTACATCAGGCTCAGCATATAAGAGGTCAAATACAAGAATGGTGCAGTCAACGAAAGACTCAGGGTGTTGTTTAATGTCCATGCAGTACATGAAACGAGATAAATGAGCTTGTAGTGTGTATTGAAGGTGGCAAGTGGGATGTCATGGGGACAAAGTAACCAATGATACGGATCCTTTCAAAAGGACAGGCGGTGGGCAGAGAGGGTGGGCTTGCTTTGTTAGTAAGAAATTAAATTAAATTAATAGCAAGATGTGATATAGAGTAAGAAGGTGTAAAATCATTCTGGGTAGAATTGGGGAACTGCAAAGGAAATATGACTCTGATGAGAGTTGTGTCCTGGCTTCTCAACAGTATTCAGGATGTGAGGCAGAAAATAAATCAGGAAATAGAAAAGGTCCATAGGAACGACAATAGTACAGGAATAATGGGTCACCTCAATACACAGAAAATCGAGTGGGTCACCCATCTCGTCTTCAAGATTTGTTATATTTGGAGCAACTTGTGATGGAGCCCAAAAGGCAACAGGCACTTCTGGATTTCGTAGTCTATTATGAGCCAGACTTGATTGGGGATGCTAAAGCGAAGCAACCAGAAGGGCCAGTGAACATAGTATAACGAAATTCAGCTAACCGTTTAAGAGTGAGAATCTAGAAACAAATGTACTATTGCAATTGAATGAAGCTAACTACAAAGTCATGAGGCAGGAGCTGTGCACAGTTGATTGGAAAGAGTAGGGTAGCAATGTTAGGAGTTTCTTATCGTAATTGACGGTACAGAGCAGAAATTCATCCCAATGAAGAAGAAGCATACTAAAAGGAGAATGAGGCAACTAAGGTTGAACGGAATGTCAGAGACTGGATGAAATCAAATGGAAGTCACTTAAAAATAGTGGCAAGTTATAGGATTGGGAAACCTTTAAAAAACTAGCAAAGGATGACTAAAACATCTGTAAGGGGGAAAATGATGCAAATTGATGGTAGGCTCGGTCGTAATATAAATGAAGATTGCAAAATCCTTATTTATATACAAAAGGTAAGGGACAGGCAAAAGTGAATGTGGGACCATTGGAAAATGAGGCTGAAGAAATAGTAATGGAGAACTACTTCTGACATTTGAGAGGAACTGAATGGGTAATTTGCAATAGTTTCAGAGTGGAGGCAACAGCAGCGTACCAGAAGTTCAAGACAGTCAGGGGCAGAGGCGATTTCGATTACCACCACGAAGAGGATGGTACTGGGATAGCTGAAACGTGTGATAACTATAAATCACTGGGACCTCACAGACCTTCTTCCACAGTTCTGAAGCAGATAGCTGAGGAGCTTATAGAGGCATTGGTGTTGATCTTTCAGGAATCCCTGGCCCGAGAAAGGTTCGCAGAGGACTGGAAAATAGTTCATGAATCATTTGTGTTCAGGAAAGGTGACAGGAAGACAGAAAATAATAGCCATCTCATTTGACCTCAGTCATCGCTAAGACTTTGAAGTCAATTTTTAAGGATGAGATCGCAGACTACTTGTAAATAAAGGAGGGCTGAGATGGAACGGTTTCATCAAGGGGATGTCATACCTAACAAATATGTTAGAATGCTTTGAGGCTCTGATGAGAGAGTTCGATAAAAGAGAGCCATTGGACATGATCTCTGGATTTCCCGAAGACTTTTGGCTAAGCCCTGCACAGGAGGCTGCAAAATAAGATGCGATCCTATTGAGCAATGTGCGGGCATGGATAGAGAATTGGCTGAATGACAGAAGGCAGAGAGTGGGGATAAATGATTCATTTTTAGGATGATATTTGGTGATGCATGATGCTGAATAGGGCTGTGTATTGGTATCACAAGCATTCTCGTTGCAAATTAACGATCTGCATGAACAAACTGAGGCATTGTTGCGACGTTTGCAGAAGTCACAAGATAGGTGGAGGGAGAGATCGTGTTAGGGAAGTGGCGAGGCTGTAGAAGGAACAGCTGCATAGTGGGAAGCTTTGAAGAATGATATAACTTGAGCCCAGTGTTGGACCTTTCTATCAGTGCGAGGGGCAAGAATGGTAGCTGTTGGGAATGCTGGATGACAACAAGAATTGAGGCTTATGGTTAAGGAAAAGAAGAAAGCATATGTCAGGTATAGACAATATGGGTCAAGTGAATACCTAAAACTGTATACGTGCAATTGCAGTATTCTCAAGAAGGAAATCGGGAGGGCAAAAATGGGACATGAGGTCGCTTAGGGTTAATGAGAATCCAAAGGGAGACTATGAATGTATTAAGGACAAAAGAAGAACAAGGTGGATCTTTGGGTTCCTTAGAATTTAGCAAGGCTACCTACATGTGAAACTGTAGTAGGTGGGTGAAGTACTAAATAAATATTTCACGTCAGTATTTATTAATGAGTAGAACATTGGAGAACTTGCAGAAAAAGATCAGTGATGTCTTGATAAGTATCGTTATTACAGACGAGGTTATGCTGGACAACTTTGGTCAGAATCTTTGGTGACCTTTAAACGGCAATTGGATAGGTACATGGATGGGTGCTTAAGCTAGGACAAATGTTCGGCACAACATCGTGGGCCGAAGGGCCTGTTCTGTGCTGTATTGTTCTATGTTCTATGTTCTAACTCAGAACGCATAATGTGCAGCCATTATTTATACAAGATAGCAAGTAAAAGCCAGCGAACTATAGACCAGTGAGCCTGGTTTAGTGATAAGAAAGCTTTGAAGGGAGAAATAACTCCAAGAAGGGAGTGTTCCCGTCACAATGTTGTCTTTTATTTACACGTGCACAATAAAGCTTGATCAAATCCAGTTACAAGAATTGGAAGACTGTGAGACTCCTTGTCAGTATCTATTAGCCAGGGATCCATGATTAGCCTGGGTAAACAGGCCCAACCAGGGATCTCACATTCGATGTAATATACCGGGTCTTCATTCTAATCACTACATTATTTACATGTGTTTGGAAAGACAAGGACTGATGAGAGATAGACAAGAAAGCTTTATGCATTGGAAATCGATTATCACTAACCTGACTGAGTTTATTTTAAAGAAGTGACAAAGAGGTCTGATGAAGGCAGAGTGGTGGACGTTGTCTGTGGAGACTTCAGCAAGGTGCTCAACAAGGCTACATGTGGCCACCGGAGAACTGCAATGATTGGTGCTGGTTCCACTGCAGTTTGCGATTTATTTTAACTGGGTAAATGTGAATACAGTAGGGACGATTGTAAGTTTACAGATGACAACAAAATTGATGGTGCAATGGACTGTCAAGAAGATTATATGAGACTGCAACTGGACCTTGAGCAGATGGGCCGTTGGGCCAAGGACTGGCAGATGGAGATTAATATAAATGTATGTGAAGTGGTACAGTTGGGTAGGGGAAATTATGGCAGGTCTAATACTCTTAATTTTAAAATTCTGAGCAGTGTTTGGTGAACAAAGAAGACTTGGAGTGGACGTTGGTAGTTCCTTGAAAGTTGATGCGCAGGTAGACAAAATAGAGAAGAAGGCATTTGATACAATTTCCTTTATTGATTAATGCATCAAATTTCGGCGTTTAGATGTCATATTGCACCGGTTAGGCCAATTTTGGAATACTGTGTTCAACTCTGATCTCCCTGCTATAGGAAAGATGGCATTAAACTTGAAAGGGTTCAGAAACGATTTACAAAGGTTTTACCCATGTAGGCACTTGAGAGCGATAGAGAGTGATTAATTAGGTTGGGATTGTGTTCTCTAGAGAATCAGAGGCAGAAGTTTATGGAGACGATAAAATCACGAGGGACATGGATAAAGTGAATAGCATGCTCTTTTTTCCCAAGGGAGAGGAGTCCAACACTAGAAAGCACATTTTTATGGGGAAGCGGGAAATATCTGTTCCTATGAATGAATGAATGAATGAATGACTTACTTATTGCCACATATATTTCGAACAAATACATGAAAAATGTATCGTCACCCCAATCCAGCACCATTTTAAAGTACAAGAAAAACTAAAGAAAGTATGTAAACAAAATTCATCTTCATTGGTCAGGGTCTGGAGAGTTGCTTCTCTCAGCCCAGCACTGCCAGGCGTCCGTGGTCCGGGCACTGACACCACCACAGTTGACAACCTGCTGATGCCGCCAGGAGTCCATGCTCCGGATCGAACGCCTCCAGGTGCCCTCGGTCTGAGCATAACACAGACAGGACTCTGCACTCTAGACCTATTGCAGCCAGGAGTCCCCAGTCTGGATCTACAGCAGCCAAGGACCCGTTTTCCCGTCCCATGAAGCCAGCAGTCCCAATCGACACTACTCTGGCCTCCCTGCTGAAAAAAAGAAAAAGAAAACAGAAGACAAAATGGCGGGAGAGAAAGAGAATGCGGATGGGCTCAGCCTAAATACGAACCTGCTTCTTACATGCTACGAGACCCTGGGATGAGGTGGAGCTGTGTTCAGCTCATCCTGGTATTGCACCAGTATGCTCGGTTTCCTCGTGTCATGCCTTTTACTAATTATTCCCTTGTCTTGTTCAGTCAATTTGTCTTAGGTCTTTGACCCGAAATAAAAGTTCAGTTTTCACAGTTTTTTGGGGAGAGATGCTAATATTTGAAACTTTCCCAGGTTGCGAGAAATACTCCATGGATAGCAATCTGTGAACCATGACCTGTTGTCGGGATCAGTCGTCACTTTTCACAAAACGGGGTCTCAGGATGAGGCAGTCACAACCACATCCTTACAAACACACACATATACACACAGTCATTCTGGAATATTAGTAACACATCTATACGCAGACACCAAATCACACTCACATCCACAAACATATTAAGAAATAAAGTTATACATTAAGGCATTAGACTCCAACATGCAAGATCTTGTAGAAACGTTGCTATACACATACTCAAGCACAATTACAGAGCTACAGAAACAGTTTGGTATGAGCAAAGAATGACACTCATAAACAAATGCAGAGATACAGAGAGATCGTTTTGGACACAAAGAAAGTCTCGGCAGCCACACACGGTCTCAACAATACACTCATCTACTTGAACAGTCAGGCAGACACAAACTCACACCCACACTCAGAGACACATACATGCATAGAGTCACAGAACCATAATAAAATGCAATAGCAACACACACACACACACACACACACACACACACACACACACACACACACACACACACACACACACACACACACACACACACACACACACACACACACACACACACACACACACACACACACACACACACACACTGTATAACTAAGCACAGCCACAAGCAGCATATACACAGACATAAATGCAACAGATGCTCGTGTGCAAAACGCTGACACAACACTATCCAGTAACAGTCACAGACATACATAAAAACGCTCACAGTGACTGAAGTACTTTCTCAACAGACTCGATAACATACCCAAGATGTACCACAATATATAGGTACCGACATACAGCCAAATACTCACACACAGTGGAAATAAAAGCAACACACAAACACAACAACACACTCACAAAGTGGATCAAAGTCTCATCTAAGGACAAAAACCACGTGTTATTCACAGACACAGTGACATTCCCACTAAGGCAATGATATAGTCCTACATAGGGAACGCACTGAGACCCTCAGCTGAGGGGAGCGAGAGGGAGAGAGAGATGGACAAACAAAGCGCAAGAGATGGTGGGGCAGTGCATATACTGTAATTACTATCGTGGCAAGTTATTGCTGGCTGTATTTATGCATTTTGTAATTTGGAAAATCTCTACCTGGGGAAACATATCAGGAAATGAAGGTATCAGAAAGGGATTTGACCAATGTATGGGAGCATGTGCAAACTGACATACGTATCTGAGAAGTTCAATGGGGGCAAAAGAGAAACAGAGAGGGAGAGAAATAAACGAGAAAGACAGAGAGAAATATGGAGAATGGATTACACAAGATACAAAGAGTGAGAGGTGCAGACAGAGAATGACAGATAAAGATAGAGACAGTGCGAGAAATAAAGAGAGACTGAGTGTGAGAGACAGCAACAGAGAAAGAGACAGAAATATAGAAAGAGAAGACAGACCAAGTGTGAGAGTGATAGAGTGAGAGACAATCAGAGTGAGAGACACTGAGAGAGAGACTGACAGCAACAAACTGAGAAATAATGAGAGAGAGAAAGCCAAAGGTTGAGAAAAACGTGAAAGACTGAGAGAGAGAGAGAGAGTGGGGGAGGAGGAAAGAGAGAGAGAGAGACAGAAAGTTAGATAGCTGGATAGAGAGAGAGAGGGCGGCAATATATTTGTGATGTGATGAAATGGGACTGGGCTTAAGAAAGCCTATTAAAAATAAACAAAAGTACACGAAACAATAAACAATACAGCCAAAAGAATCACCAGCAACCGGAGCCTTTCTCTTGTTTTAACATAGCATTTATTACGAGCTGAACAGAGAGAGCCTGACAATCATCATGGTGCAGGGGGAATATTTGTGTCCCTACCCTCATCTCCTCCAGAGAAAATGCAGAAATCCCTCCTGCTGGTCTTTAACACTCATCGACAAGGCAATCCGTGAAGACCCAATGTTCCATCTGAATCCATCACACACAGACAGTCCGTCATTTCAAATCACTCTACCAAACTTTTTCCATGCTTCACAATGCACCACCCCTCCCCCTACTCTCATCCGTTGCCCTTTGCCTACAGTCCCTTTGTCATGCTATGCAATAATTTGAAGACCGAAATGGATAGATTCCTTTTACATTTGGGGTGTGTGGTGTAGTCCTGAGACGTACACGGAAATGCAGATATGACTTTATGATTGAATGATTCACGAATTTCTGGAATGGCAGGTGATCCAGACTTGACAGGCTTAATGGCCTAATGCTGCTGATTGTCTGTGTGTCCCCGTGTCATTCAATCCATCCGTCAGTCAGGGATAGCAGCACGTTCCTGATTGTGCTGAATGATGACTCATTATATTTTCCGCCTCCCTATCCACCCCTGGGTGTTATCCATGCGATTGTGATTATAGAATTCTGGCTGTACATATGCAATTCCTGTACTGGGAACACTGTGGCTGCCTCCCTCTCTCATTTGCTTTGTTCAGTCATTAAGTGAACAATTTATATGACAAGCTGTTGCACCGCATTCCGGAACTTTGCTCTGAACTTAGACAGAGTCACTGCATAAAAAAATGTGTTTGTGCTGCAGCTGAAATCCTTGAGCATTTCTCCGACTTGTGGAAAAATATTGGATTCTCCAATTGATTTTCCATTAATCCTACGGTATATGAAATGTATACCATATACGAACCACAGAAGTATAAAGCTGATGGATATGGTGAAGAGGGAAATCACCGACTTCCTTCGGTTCTCCATCTCTGCGTCACTGTGACTTCCTCCATTCCTCTGACCCCTCAGTCTCCTGCGGACTCGACTTGCCACTAAAATGTACCTGACTGTCAGATTATTCATCAGCAGAATTAACACGAATGGAATAAAAGGGGTTAAAATGTGACTAAACCAGTTAAACCCCAGCCACTTGGGATCAGTAAGGAAATTTGACTTTATTCGGCAGTACCACGGAACATTGTCAATTATCTTCCTAGGTTCAAATCGAAAATAGAATGGAATGTTGTTTGAAAAGAGCAGAATGCCAGTTGCAGCTACCACCACAGCCAAAGCTTTCTCTGTCCAATATGTTCTCTTCATTTTCTGACAACAAATGGCCACAAAACGATCAAAGGAGAAAAGGACTATAAACCAGACCGAACACTCTGTGGCTGCCTTAGCCAGGGCAAAGATAGAACTACACAGAGGGGTTATGTCCAGGAAACACTTCGGGAAGTAATAGATCATCAGTCGATTCAGTATAATGTTCGTGCCAATGAACAGTAGATCCGCTGTTGCCATAGCCAATAAACATCGCATGGTGCAAGTAGAAAGGCCG
Organism: Chiloscyllium plagiosum; assembly: GCF_037043375.1. Lineage (NCBI taxonomy): Eukaryota > Metazoa > Chordata > Chondrichthyes > Orectolobiformes > Hemiscylliidae > Chiloscyllium > Chiloscyllium plagiosum. The sequence goes on along the minus strand of NW_028270178.1, from coordinate 21,645,179 downwards.
CACTTTCCCTGTGCGAGGGCAAAAATCATGAGGGCATTAACTGCAAGAAACAGAAGACAAAATAAAATAAAAAAAATATTGGTTGAACAGCTTTGGTAACTCTCCGATCTTTGGAAGATCTTAACACCTAAGTGGGTCATTTGGGAGGTGTCAGAGATTGTCGTGAAAATTAAATCGACTTGACTCAACTATTAGCAAGAGCCAGGAAAGGAGCTTTATTTTTACTTCTGCAGAAGTGACTCTAGTACACAAATGCTAGATGCCTTAATGTAAAGGAGTGCCTTAGCATGGTATAGACACTTGCTTTATTCTGTTTCTTATCACACTCTCAAGGGAGAATCCCCTGGTCTTAGACATAACAGTTCTTTAGCTTTCACTGAGTTCGACTATCGCAAGGTCGAGTTGAATGTTTACAGAATTCAAACAGAGATAAGCTGACTTCAGACCTTCATCAAAGTATTTTTTATCTTATACAGCATTAAGTTAAAGAAAAGCATTCTCTATCAAATTTCACAGTCAATGGGTAATTAATTTCACAGTAAATGGATAATTTTCCATTACAGAGATCAAATCTAAAAATAGTAGTTTGGAGCTGCTCAATTCTGGTCTGAAGTAAATGGAAAAGTTAAAAACACACAACACCAGGTGAGAGTCCAACAGATTCTTCTGGAGTACAAGCGTTTGGAGTGCTGTCCTTCATCAGGTTGCTAGTGGAACAGGATCGTAGGACACAGAATTTATTGCAAAGTATCATAGTGTCATACAACTGATGTTAGATATTGAACAACTAGATTGCTGTTAAGTCTTTCATCTTTTAAACTGAGTTCCAAGTTTCGACACAATAATATGTAATCCCAGACCTACTTTCAATGCACATTCCCAAGGTAACTCAAGGTTGTATATAAAAAAAACTCAGCTCAGACAATGCATTAATGATGTGAGGTTAGAGTTTGCAGGCATTCCAATCTTGAGTTAGATTTGTGCTATTCCCAAAGTAGGAATTTATAAAATGTGACATGGATTGAGTGCCCACATTTTGCGTGCTATTTGAACAAAATAGATTGCACCAGCAAATACAATTCTGCAAATGCTAATTCATCACACAGAACTTTTCACGTGTTTGCGTGCAAATGAGAGAGGGGGGGAGAGACAGAGAGAGAGAGTAAGAAAGTGCGTGTGCTTATGATACTGTATGTGTGTGAATGTGTGTGTGTGAGAGAAAGAGAGTATGTATGTGTGTGTAAGTGTGCGCACGTGCATGCCCAAGAGAGACCGAGTGTATGAGAGCAGGTCTGCGTGAGTGTGTGACTATGTAGGGCTGTGTGTATGTGTGTCCTTGTGTGTGAGTGTGTGCGAGAGTACAGTGTTTTGGGGTTACCTGTAGTGTGGCACGAATGCAAGGTTCCAGTTGAGGCTATACTCATTGGTGCTGAACCTGGCTATCAGCCTCTGCTCGGACACTCTCCGTTGTTGTATACTCTGAAGTCTGCCTTGGAGGGCGGTCACCCGAAGATCCGAGTCTGAATGACCCTGACTGCTGAAGTGTTCACTGACTGGGCGGGAACATTCCTGTTTGGTGATTGTGTGTGGTGTCCATTCATCTGTTGCCATAGCTTTCGCTTTGTCTCCCCATCCTTGCCTGCAGCATATGGGATAGACAACATTGGCTGAGTCACATGAACATCTGCAAAGCACATGGTTGGTAATGTCCCCATGTGTAATGATAGTGATCATGCCCACATCTCTTGCAGTGATTGCTACGATAGAATTGCATGGAGTTGTGGGCGACTTCGTCCTGAAATCCAGGTTGTTAACTGCAAACAATTGTCTATTGCAGGTTTGACAATTGTTTAAAGGCAAGAAATAGAGGTGTAGGAAAGGTCTTAGCGAAGTGCTCATTCTCATCAATAATGTGTTGTAGTCTGTGACAAACATGGCGTACTTTCTGTGCACCTGGGAAGTACTGGACAACGAAGAGTACCCTCTGAGTAATATCCGTGTCTGTCTCCTTAGGAGGTCATCATGGTTTCTCACCGTGGTACGTTGGAACTGACGATCAAAGAGTTGAGCATCATGCCCTGTTCGTATGAGAGCATCCTTCAGCACCATCAGGTGTCCGTCACCTTCCTCCTCATTTGAATAGATTCTGTGTATGCAGGAGACTTCTCCGTAGGGGACGACTATATTTTTTGGGGTGGGAGCTTGAACTTGTGAGGTTATCGGTGGGTTTGTGGGAGAGTGAGGTACTGAGGTGCCTGTTCTTGATGAAGATGCATGTGTCCAAGAATGAGACAAATACTGAAGTGTAATCCATGTGGTGAGGCTTGTTGATATCAGTGTAGTTGTTTCAGTGACTCTTCGTCATGGGTCCAGAGGAGGGAAATGTCATTAATATATCTGGTGTAGAGTGCTTGTTGGAGGACCTGTAAAGCGAAGAAGAGTTAGACAAACGTGTACATGGAAGTGTTGGCATTTTGGGGTGCACATTTGATCACATGACTGTTCGCAGTGTCTGCATGAAGAACTAGTTGTCAAATGTCAATACGATGTGGTCAAAGATGAAGCATGTAAGTTGTAGTACGGTGCTCACAGATTGGCAGTTATTGACATTAAGAACTGAGGCTGTTTCAGTGATGCCGTCATCATAGGGAATGTTGGTGTAAAGTGTCAAAATGTTCACTGTGTCGAGGAATGTTCCTGGATTGACTGGTCCGTGGTGCTGAGTTTCTGTATGAAAGCTGTAAAGTCACAACATAAGCTGGGGGTCCCCTACAATGGGTTTTAAGATGGATCGACAAAATCGAAAATGTCTCACAGGGTTCCATTTCCTTGTCAGTCGGGAAACACTTCAACAAGTCAAGGAGATTTGGCCTCGCATCTTCGGTGTCTATCCTCCAAGGCAAACTTTGGGACAAGCTACAACACAGAGTGCCAAAAGAGAAAATGCTGGAAAATCTCAGCAAGTCTGGCAGCATCTGTAAGGAGAGAAAGAGCTGACTTTTCGAGTCCAACTGACCTTTGACAAAGGGTCAGTTAGACTCGAAACGTCAGCTCTTTTCTCTCCTTACAGATGCTGCCAGACCTGCTGAGATTTTCCAGCATTTTCTCTTTTGCTTTCAGATTCCAGCATCCGCAGTAACTTGCTTTTATCCAACAACACAGAGTGACCGTGTAGAGGCTGATAGCCAATTTCGATAACCATTAGGATGGCATCAGTCAGGACATTGGGTTAATTTCAGGTGACCCCAATCCAGTATACACACACACTCACAAACAAGCATGCATCCACACCTGCGCACTCACTTTTTCGTAATCACACACTCACGCAGACCCTTTCTCATCGCCATGTACACTTTCAGGCACATATACACACACAGTGCCCCACTCACACCATGCACACGCCGTCTCATAGCCATTTACAATATTAAAAACACGCACACAATCTATCAAGTAAACACACGCAGTCACACTCTCCCTTTCTGTCTCCCTCTCTCACTCTCTCTTTCTCTTTCTCTCACTTGCATGCACACACACATTGAAGTCTACGGGCTGAATTTACATTTGTAGAATTGTATTCGCAGATGCATTCGATTTTGCACAAAAACACACACAAAATCTGCAGGCAGTCAATCCATGTCACAGTTTATAACTTCCTACTTTGGAAACAGAACCAGTCTGACCCAAGTTTGGAATACATACTGACTCTAACCTTATACCTTTAATGCTTTGTCTGACCTGAGATGCCACCTTTTGTTTTGAGAAAACCTTAAGTTATCTCGTGAATGTGACTTGGAAGAAGTTATGGGATTTATGTATTAATGAATTAAAACCTGGAACCTGATTTTAAAGATGAAAAGCTGAACAGCAATCTCGGTTTGTTCAACATATTGCACCAGTGTTTTACACTTTGTTTTTATAAATTCTGTGTCTTATTTTCCGGCTCCACTAGCTATTTGACTTAGGAGCAGCATTCCAAAAGCTTGCACTTCCAAACGTACCTGTTGGACTATAACCTGGCGTTTTGTGATTTTTAACTTTGACCACCCTGGTCCAAGATCAGCATCTCCACGTCTTCCGTGGGGCAAGGAACTGACAAACAACAAGATTGCATAATTTTTAATTTGAAAAGCAAGTGGTTTAAACTTGAGGGGAAGGCTTTCCCAAAGATACTAGTGAGTTAGTGAAATACAGTGCTTGGGAGGATAGCTGAGGCGAGAAACCTCAGAGTCTTAAAGCACTTGGATGAGCAAATGATGTGTCTTGTCGTTCGAGAATATGAGCCGAGTGCTGGAAGCTGAAATGAGTATCAGTTTGATGCAGCTTTGATCAGGTAAGTGTAATGACCCAACCTACCTCTTCTATGGCATAAGGTCCTGTGATTCCAAGAATTGCTCCTGTGAAACACGTTGTAATATTAAATATTTTAATGATAAATCAAAGAGCTGTGGATGCTGGAAACATGAACTGCAACAAAAACAGTTGGATAAAATCAACAGGTAAGGCCACATCTATTGACAGAAAAAGGGAGTTAACTTTTCGTATCCAGAATCCCTCTTCTTTAGAACATATTTTTCTGATGAAGCGTCACTGGACTCAAAACCTTAACTCAGTTTTCTCTGCAGAAAAGACCATACATTTCAAATAAGGACAGGTGTTCCTTTCTTAACGGAGATTGAGAACAATACAGCGGCCCTTCGGCCATCGATATTGCGCTGACTTGTGAACTGTTCCCATCTCGTCCCCACTACACTGTCCCATCATCATCCATGTGCTCGTCCAAGGATTGTTTAAATCTCCTGAGTGTGGCTGAGTTAACTACATTGGCAAGCTGGGCATGCCATGCCCGTACCACTCTCTGAGTAAAGAACCTGCCTCAGACATCTGTCTTAAATCTATCCTCCCTCAATTTGTAGTGATGCCTCCTCGTACAAGTTGACATCATCATCCCAGGAAAAAAGACTTTTACTGTCTTCCCTATCTAAACCTCTGATCATCTTGTATGTCTCTATCAAATCCCCTGTTATCCTTCTTCTTTCCAATAAGAACAGACCCAATTCTCTCAGCCTTCCCTCATAAGACATTCCCTCCAGACCAGACAGCATCCTGGTCAATCTCCTCTGCACCTTTTCCAATGCTACCACATCATTCCCGAAATATGGAGAGCAGAGATGTACAGAATATTACAACTGTGGCCGCAGTTGCAGGATGATATTGTGGCTCCAGAACTGAATCCCTCTAGCAATGAAACCTAACAAACCGTATGTCTTCTTAGTAGCACTATCAACCTGGGTGGCAACTTTCAGGGATCTATGTACATGGAGTCCAAGATTCCTCTGCACATCCACACTACGAAAAATCTTTCCATTAACCCAGTACTCTGCCTTCCTGTTATTCTTCCCAAAGTGCATTACCTCACATTTAGCTGCATTGAAATCCATTTGCCACCTCTCAGCCCATTACATTTTTTTTTTACATTACATTACATTACAGTGTGGAAACAGGCCCTTCGGCCCAACAAGTCCACACCGACCCGCCGAAGCGCAACCCACCCATACCCCTACATTTACCCCTTACCTAACACTGCGGGCAATTTAGCATGGCCAATTCACCTGACCTGCACATCTTTGGACTGTGGGAGGAAACCGGAGCACCTGGAGGAAACCCACGCAGACACGGGGAGAACGTGCAAACTCCACACAGTCAGTCGCCTGAGGCGGGAATTGAACAGTCAGTCGCCTCAGGCGCTGTGAGGCAGCAGTGCTAACCACTGTGCCACCGTGCCGCCCAATTCTGCAGTTTATCCACGTCCCCCTGCAACCAGTAGCATTCTTCCAAACTGTCATCTGAAAATTTACTAATCCACCCACCTATGCCTGCGCCTAAATCATTTATAAAAATGATAAACAGCAGTGGTCACAAAACAGATCCTTGTGGCACACCATTAGTAACCGGATTCCAGGCTGAATATTTTCCAAGAACCACCACTCGCTGCCTTTTTTCAGAAAGCCGGTTTGTAGTCCAAACTGCTCAATCACCATCAATCCCCTGCCTCTACAGTTTTTCCAACAGCGTACCATGTGGAACCTTATCAAAAGCTTGACTGAAGTTCATGTATACCATGTCAACTGCCCTACCCTCTTGTACATGCTTGGTCACCTTCTCAAAAAAACCTCATTGAGGTTTATAAGATATGACCTGCCCTTGACAACTGCCCTTCATTGACAAATACATAGCTTTTGTTAAGGGCTCTCACTGAGTCAGACATTCAGTATCTCTATATCCCTGACATTCAACCTTTCATGTCGGTCAGGCCTCTCTAATTGGCCCTGATAAACAGGCCCAATCAGCGAACCCATAGCCTATGAGGTGCAGCTGGCTGACCTCATTACAATAACTACAGGGAGAAGATGCGATGCCTTCCTGAAAGTAGAATTTTGCAAGTCGGGCAAGAGATCGAAAAAGCTTATCCCCGGGTTACTCCGATGCTCATTAGGTGGAGGAATGTGAGAATGGAAACGGTGGTTGTGCGGCAATGGTCTTTGTATGTCTCGACTATTGGCGAGATTTCTCGGGCTGGTGCGATCTGAAAACAGTGGAAATGTGGATTTCCTTTATATAGGACGTGGATAGGTACTCTTCAAAGGAGACGTCCCCTAGTCATCGCCGAACATTACTCAAAACCCTCAAAGATTGGGGAAAGTGTAATCAAACTCCGTTTGGAGTACAATGAAGCTGGCCACGTGAAAGAGAAAAGGAACAGATTCACAAGATTGTCGTGCTTCAGTATCCTTGACTTGAGGTAAACCCTTCTTTCACATGCCTCATAAATTCAAGAACAGAGTTCTTTCTGAAGTGTTACTTTGTGATTTTCAGGAGATCCTTAATAACGCACCAGTTAACAGATACAGTTATTGTTCAATCGTCAACTGTTTTCTGATGATGCGTGCATTCTTTGGATGGAAACAGACTGGAAGAATACATCAATATCTTGATCTGTTTACAAGTGGCCAAGAACATAAAGCGACAATGCACAATTAGAAGGACTAATCAATCACATCTCACAGCATTGAATTGACACAAGAGCACACATCAAAGCATGCAGCCATTTATTAGCCCTCCTTCAAAAATCATGGGCGCACTTCTACCACAGGAAACTGTCATGCCGAACACGTTTTCTACAGAATGGGATCACGGTGAATGCATTTCCATTGAACACACGCAACAAGTGGAAGACTTGAACCAGGTAGTTGTATGTTTGTTACCACATCTCAGGACTCAATCAAAACACAAATATAACAATTCATCTAGCGTTTGGTAGAACAAGATGCAGTTTCCTGGTAAAATTATATTGTACCTGCGGAATAAATGCTACCTTACCAATCAAATTTCAAGGAATCAAATGCATCACTGAATTACAGTGGTCTAAGCTCCTGCTTTCCATGACACAGGACCATTCTCTACCTTGTTCCAGCCCTTGCTGCATCCTTCACTCTTTCATCATTCGCAATCTCACCTTCCTATCCTTGCGCCCTCGCACTGTCCTCTCCCTTTCTTACCAACTTCTGCCTCTTGGAAGCTTACAGCTGTAACACCATAACGTAGGAGCAGAATTAGACCATTCTAGTCTGTTCTGACTTTTGATTATGGCTGGTATGATTCTCAAACCCATTTTCTTGTGTTCTCTCCTAAAGCGATGACAGAAAGAGAACAAAGTGCAGATGATGGAGAGGCAGGATCAAAAACTGTGGCACTTGAAAAGCACAGCAGGTCAGGAAGTCTGGGAGGAGCTGGAGAATCGACATTTCGGGCATAAGCTCTTCATCAGGAATGTGGCAGGGTAGGGAGTGGAGGAATGGTGTTGAGAGAGAAAAAGAAGAGTAAGATAAGATAATAGGGAGAAGAAGATAATAGGGAATGCTATAGATGTGTGCAGTTGGGAGGTGATTGTGATAATTCAGTCAGGAAAGAGCACAAAACCTGGGAAGGCAGCAAAGTTAAGAGGGGTTGCAAAACATGGAGTTGCACCTTCCCACTTTCCTCTCCACTTTCCCCAAAGACCTATTACAATCATACCCATACCTACATCCACCTAGCCTTCCAAGTTAACTTCTCCCCACCCCGAACCTCCTCTTTTTCTCTCAGCCACCTTCCCCTCGTCCCGACACCCCTGCACACATTTCTGATTAATGGCTTATGCCCGAATCATTGACTGTGCTGCTCCTTCGATGCTGCCGGACCTGGTGATGTTTTCCAGGGTGACACTTTTTGATGTTTTCTCCTTAAGCATTGATCCCTTTATTTATCAAGAGACTATATATCTTTGTTTTAAATACACTCAATGACATGCCATTCACTTCCATGTCTGGCAATGAGGTCTGCAGTTTCACCAGGCATTGGCTGAAGAATTTCCTCGACCCCTCAGTTTGATTGGATTTCCACTTCATTCTGAGACTGTGCTGTTGCATCCTCGTCGTTCCTAGGAATGGCTCCATCTTCTTTATTTCCACGCTATACGGGCCTGTCAGTATTCTGTAAGTTTCAGTCTTTCCCTCTCTCATCCATCTGCACTCCATCGAGTATGGACCCAGAGCTGGAAACTGCTCCTCTTATGAATGGCCTGCATCTCCAGCATCATTCTTGTCCAACTTCTCTGGACCGCGTTCAACACTCGTACTATGCCCCAGGTCCCTCCCCCTCAAAATATTTCGTGAAAGTATCCTAGACTTTGCTATATGTTTTAAGCAGGCGCCAGGCACATATTCTCGGAGTGGTGCAGCTGGTCAAATCACTTTAACCAAAACAGATTTTATTTACAAGATTACCGAATGAAGCTCAAACAAAAGAGAAGAGAATATAAAATAACTTAACGCATCCGAAAATCCAACAGGTTACCCCAACTAAATGATGCTGTTCCAAATACTTGCAACAATCCCCATAAACGCTGCTAAGCAACCAAGAAAAAAAAATCAAACACATCTTCTTTCGGGAAAGATTTCTAAGAGAGGACTGATCAGCATGAATCTGCTTTTTGGGTCTTGCAGCGTCAAGTTCTGTCTGGTGAAACCAAACCAAACCAGAGAAAAGCTAAACTGGGTGAATTGGTTGCACCCATTTCCTTGAACAAGTGTTTTCTTTAAACTAGAAAGCCTTTTACCTGAGGCAGTGTCTGGTATGTAAAATGAAATCGGCCCTAAAGACCTTATAACCTAGACCTTTCAGAATCACGGCTTTTATAGTCTCTGAAAAGAAAACCAAGGACAGTATAACCTTCAGAATCACTGCTTTTATAGTCTCCAAAAAGAAAATCAAGGACATCATCACACGAGTCCATCCTTCCTTCGACACGGGATGCAAAACTGCTCACACTGTCCCAATGCAGTCAGAACAGAGCTTAGCAGAGTTTCTGCGTCTCTTGTATTCTTGCCCTCTTGAAAGGAATCTCACTTGGCTTCCTGACTTGTAAGTAAACCTGCATGTTACTATTTAGCAGATCCTGAACGTTGACCCCCAAGGCGCTTTGCACTTCAGAACTCTGAACCATTCGCCTTTTAGAAAGTAATGCTGTCACCTCATTCTACTAGTACCACTGCACCCTCCTCCTGTCCCGCTTCTACTCTGTCACAGCAGAAAACCCCTGGCGCCGTCTTCACCTTTGTTAATCTGCCAGTCATCTGTAGAACCTGTACGGGTAGTGATAGAAAATAGAACGAACAGTAAATACAGGTAAGGTTTGTCTATGGACCCAAAAGAGTACTAGAGATACGTTAAGGCTAAAACAGGGGACATGCAGTGTTCGGCTACAAACATGCTGACGTTAATGTATATATAGGTTGGATAAACCAAACTAGCTATAATGTTGTGGAAGATAATTTGCTTAAGTCCATATGCGATTCTGTTTTGGACCAATGCATTGGGGAAGAAATGAGTAAACACGTTTTTCTGATTCGGTGGTAGGAGCAGGTTGTTGTGCAACGAGATGGTATTAATTAATAATCTTATTGTGTTGGGGGTAAGCATAAGATGCTAGAATTATTTCTTGTTATAGAGAATGAAGAAATTTAATCAAAAATGAAGATCCGCAGTCTAAATAAACATAAAAAGAAAGGATTGATTCATAAATTGCCAATTATTGATTGAGGAACGTTAATAAAAGCTTTGGATAAGTGATGGGTAATATATCAGAAATGTACGAATGTGTTACAACAGTTGTTCTTTCCCCTCCTGTGCATAAATAAAACAAACAAGTTGACAGTAGGGAACTGTACCTGACTCCATGGGGTGTCAGACCGGGAAGCTTGCAGATTTCCACTAGCTTGACCTGCGACAGAAAAAAACAAATCTGCCCTTAAGTGGACAGACTTCCCTGCTTGTGGCCAAATGAGTCTACATACATGAAATGTCTATTACAAGTCTGTTCATATATAATTATGTATACTTTCAATACACAATAATATTTACATAAAACAACCAGAGCTTTAATGCACAACAATATTTATACATGAACACAAACAGATCCAACGCACAATGATATTTATGTTTAAACTGAAACAGTTTCACTCCATATATCATTTTTATTTACCAATACGAAGAGTTCCAATATATTACAACACTTACATAAAGACACAAAGTTCTCCAACACACGACAAAATATAGTAAATTATTCATAAATATGTATGGACATATATATTTGTAATAAACTGCATATGCAATATTAAATATTGCATACAAGAATGATTATACGGTGTAAATCAGTGTACTGTATCCAGATTTGCAGATGGTACAAAATAGTGGGAAGGCAAGTTGCAAGGGGGATACAAACAGTTTTCAGAGAGATATTGTATGATAAAGTAAGTGTGCAAAATTTTGTCAAGTAGAATATAACGTAGTAAAATGTGGATTTGAACATTTTGGGAGTTCGAGCAAAAGAGCAAAGTAATATATAAATAGAGAAAATAAACTGGAGGAAGCTGCAACATGAAGGGACTTGAGCGCAAATGTGCACAAAACACAAAAAGAAAGCACACCGGTGCAGTAGGGAATTGGGAAGGCTAATAGACTATTGCTCTTTATTGCAAGGACGTCGGAGGAAAAGAGGAGAAAATACGTACTGCCACTTTTGAAGGTGAAAGTGCGACTACATATGGCATACTGTGAGTAGTTTCGGTCTTTTTTTTAGGGAAAGCAGAAACATGCAACATTTATGTATAATACAAACAAGAACAACTCTAAATAATATTTAAATATAGACACAAATATCTCCAGTAAGCATTCATACCTTAGTACAAAAACCTACAACAAACAGTAATAGTTACATAATAGCACAAACATTTCTTTCTTAATACATGAAACACTTGGAAAAAGTTGCTAAAGCATTCACAATCATGTAGATGAACCTACGGTGCAAATTGATATCGTAAGGACTTTAAACTAATTGAAGTGGATGACGGTTCAGGAGACATCATCAACATTTCTAGAACAAGTAAATAGAACAGAGACTATGGAGAGGGGCAGGAATTTAACTTCAGGCTAAGTAGATAAGGGGATAACAATGACAAGGCAGGCAGTCAATGAAAGACTCAGGCTATTGCAGTAGATCAGTCAACATAAACAGGCGAGGAGAAGAGGTTGAAATTGGCTGATGAAATGCGGTGGGGACCAAATATACAAAGGTACACGTCCTATCGAAAGGAAAGGCAGGTGGACAGAAAGAATCACGTTGCTTTGTCAATAAGAAATGAAATTAAATCAACAGCAAGAAGCGATATTGTATAAGAAGGTGCAGTATATGTCTGGATAGCGTTGACGAACTGCAAAGGGGATAAATAAACCGATAAGATTTGTGTACAGGACTTCCAGCAATCGTCAGAATGTCAGGCAGAAAGCAAATCAGAAGATAGAAAAGGCGTGTAGGAAATGCACCATGAGAGGAACCATCGGGCACCTCAATATTCAGATGGACTGGGAAATCAAGTTGGCCACAGATCTCCCCCACAGACTTTTTTTCTGTGGATCAGCTGTATTAGAGCCCCAGAGGGAACAGACAGTTCTAGATCTGGTGATGTGTCATGAAGATGAATTGAGTAGGGGGGTTACGGTGAAGTAACCGCAGGGGTCAGTGAACATATTATAGTCAAATTCAGCTCACGGTTGGAAAAGTAGAACTGGATTCAGATGTAACAACTGACAAAGCTAACTACAGTGACGCGAAGAAGTAGCTGGCCAGAGCTGATTGGAAGGAGAACTCAGCAATGTAGGTAGTGAAGCAGCAAAGGCAGGAGTTCCTGTTAGGAATTCGGCAGACAGCAGAAATTCATCCCAATGACGAAAAAACATACAAGGAAAGGATGTGGAAACCATGGCTGACATGGAAATTCATGGGCAGCATAAAACCTAAACAAAGTTACATATTATGTGGAAGATTTTTGGCAAGCCAGAGGAATGGAAAACCTTTAATAACTGGCAAAGGATAAATAAAACGTCAATAAAGGGGAAGAACAGGCAATATGAGTGTAAGCTAGGTAGTACATAAATGAGGATTCTGAAAGCGTTTTGGATATACAGAAGGTAAGAGAGAGTCAAAAGGATATGTTGGACCACTGGAAAATGAGATTGGAGAAATTATAATGGAGAACAAAGAAATTTCGGGGGAAGTGAATGGTCACTTTGCAGCAATTTTCATAGTGTAAACAGCAGCAGCATACTAAAGTTCCAAGAGAGTCAGGGACAGACGTGAGTATGGTTACCATCAGGAAGAGAAAGATACTGGAAATGCCGAAATGTCCAATAATGATTATTCACCAACATCTTTCCATCTATGTCACACAGTTCTGAACGAGTTAGCCGAGGAGGTTGTAGATATGTTGGCAGTGATCTTTCAAGAATCACTGCAGTCAGGAAGTGTTTCAGAGGACTGGAAAATGGCTCATGAATCACCCCTGCTTAAGAAGGGTGACAAGAGAATACAGGAAAGTATCGACAAGGTCCCCATTTCTCAGGCGTTGCTAAGATGTTCAAATCAATTATGAAGGATGAGATTGCAGACTACTTGGAAATACATGGTAAAGAAGGACTGAGATGGAACGGCTTCATCAAAGGGATGTCAAGCCTGACAAATCTGTTAGCATGCTAAGAGGATGCAATGAGGACGTTAGACAAAGGAGAGACAGTTGTCGAGATCTATCTGGAATTCTGGAAAACATTTTAGCATGTTTCTGCATAGGGATGCTACTAAACAAGATGAGAATCCATGTTATTATGGCCAAGAATCTGGCATGGATTGAGGATTGGCTGACTAACAGAACGCAGAGAGTGGGGATAAAGGGGTCTTCTTCAGGGTGACGGCTGGTGACTCGTGGCGTTGACATAGCTGAGTATTGGGACAACAACTATTCAAATTATGCATTAATAATCTGCTCAAAGGAAATGATGGCACTGTGCCTGGGTTTGCAGGAAAGGTAAAGACAGGTGGAGGGATAGGTAATGAGGAAGCAGTGATGCCGTAGAAGGGGCAGCTGCCCAGAGAGAAGTTTTGAACAAATTAGATAATGAGAGCCCAGAGACAGTGCATTAGTGTCAGCATAAATGGTAAGAATGGTAGCTGTAGGAAATCCTGGATGACCAGAGAAATTGAATCTCAGGTCAAAAAAAGAGGAAGCGTACATGAGGTATAGAAACAACGCTTCTACTGAATCTCTTGAAGAGTATAAGGACAGTTGCAGTACACTCAAGAGGAAAATCAGGAGGACAAAAATGGGACATACGATAACTTTGTCTGATCGGGTTAAGAAGAATCCACAGTGATTCTACAAAGACATTAAGGAGCTAAGAATAACTCGGGAGAGAAAAGGGCCCCTAAAAGATCAACAAGACCACTTGCATGAGGAAGATGGGGAGATACTAAATGAATATTTCGCGTCAGTATTTATTGTGCAGGAGAATAGGGAAGATAGAAACCATGGAGAAATAAATAATGACATCTTGAAATGTGTCCTTTTTACAGAGGACGAATTGAGATGAGGAAACTCGTGAAATTGACATTGATACCGTGTGGTTTTCAAATGTATAAAGGTGAATAAATCCTCGGCACATGATCAGGTTTGCACCAGAACGTTATGTGGAGCGAGGGAAGAGATTACTGGGGTTCTTCCTGAGATATTTGGATCCTCAATGGCCACGATTGAGGTGCTGGAAGACTGGAGAGTGGTTTAATGTGGTCCATTATTTCAGAAAGATGACAAAGATAAACCAGGAAACGAGAGATCAGTGAGCCTGGCGTTAGGGATGAGTAAGCTTTGGAGGGTGGTAAACCTCCAAGGAGGCAGGTATCCATTCACCAAGTCACCTTTTATTTAAACGTTTACAATACATCGACTCTGACCAGCTCGAATGAGGAGACTGAATGATACTGTTGTTTATGTCTGTCAACTAGGGCTCTGAGTTTACCTCAGGTTAACAGCCCAAATCAGGCATTTCATCCTCGATGAGATCCACCGAACCTTCGTGGCAATTACTACAGAGAGGATTGTGAGGGAGTAGATGTACAAGCATTTGGAAGCACAAGGACTGATTAGGAGTTTCATTGTTAAATTGTGTTTCACTGACTTGACTGAGTTTTTGAAAGAAGTAAAAAGGAAAGAGGACTGATGAAGGCAGAGTCACGGACGCTGTCTGCAGGAAGTTCAGCAAACTATTGAACAAGCGGAGAGATGCAAGGATTGGTTCAATTTGCATTGCGATATGTGATTTATATCAATTGTGTAGATGCGAGTGCATTCGGGACAATTGTAACTTTGCAGATGACATCAAAATTGATGGTGCAATGGACATTCAAGAAGGTAACCTATGTGTAACCTATGTATGAAGTGCACCTATGCTTATCAGACGGGCCGGTGGGCCCAGGAGTGACATATGGAGTTTAATACAGATACATGTGAGATGTACAATTTAACAGAGGAAAATAGGGCAGGAATTACACACGTAATGTTCGTGTCCTGAGGAGTTTTGGTCAAGCAAAAGGCCTTGGGGTGAAACTTGACAATTCCTTGGAAGTGGAGTCGAAGGTAGACAGAGCAGAGAAGACGACATTTGGTACAATCGTCTTTATTGATAAATGCATCAAATGGAGGATTTGAGATACTATGTTCAGGTCGTACTGGAGAATGGTTAGGCAACTTTTGGAATGCTGCATTTCACTGTGGTACCCCTGCTGTACGAAGCATGTTGTTAAACTTAAAAGGATACAGAAAAGATTTACAAGAACGTTCCCAGTTGTTATAATGTTTGAGTTACTGGGAGAGGTTGAATAGGCTGGGGTGATTTTCCCTAGAGCTTCGCAGGCTGAGGTTTATACAGATAATAAAATCACAAGGGTTTGAACGTGATGAATAGGAAGATCTTTCCTCTGAGGAGCAGAGTCCAAACCTTGAAGGTGCAGGTTGACCGTTAATTGGAAATACATGTTCCTCTGCCTGAATTAATGATTTATTAATTGGCATACGTATTTCCAGCGAAACCATGAAAAAATGTTGTGTGGCTGTAATCTGGCACCATTTAATGAGACAAGAAGAATAAAAGCAAGTCCATAAATAGAGTTAATCTCCGGTCAGAGTCAATAGATGCTCAGTCCTTCGGCTGTGCAGACAGCCATCAGGAGTCCCTGGTTTAGGCACTGACACTGTCACAGTTGATGACCCGTTGATGCCACCATGGATTCATGCTCTGGGCCAGTGCAGCCAGGAGCGCACACTCTGCCATCGTTGCAGCAGATACCCGCTGCCATTTCAGTAACCTTGGTCCGTGTCAACTACAGCCCGCAGTCCCGCCTTGGACTTGCGGAGTCAGCAGTCTCCCTTCTGCGCCAACGCAGCAAGAGATCATGCTCAAAGCCAATGAAATCAAGGAACAGTGCAGCACAGTACAGACCCTTGGGCCCTCAATGTTGTGCCAAACGTTTGTGCTACTCTCAAATAAAGCTAACCGACCGACCTTTCATTGTACTGTCTTCCATGTGTCTAACTAAGAGTGGTTTAAATGTTTGGCCATGATACAATTCTTCAGAGGCCGCAACCCATCACCAATGAAACATTAACAAATGTGTAGCCTTTTACAGCATCTTCCAGCTCAGTCAGGCATCAAGCACCTCAATATCCCTGGCATGCATGCCTATCATGTCAGCCAGGTCTCCCTAATGGAGCCCAGAACAACAGGCCCAATCATGGAACTTTGAGAACCAGCTGACTGACCGCATTAGAATCTCTATAGGTTGAAAAGGTGATGCGTTCCTGAAATTAGAATGTTACAGTTTCGACAAGAGATTGAAGAAGCTGATCCCCACCCACATTCATTAGGTGGCTGAAAGTGTGGATGTAAACATTCTTTCCAGGGAGAAAGGCTTTGGACATGTCGATTATTGGTGAAGTTTCTGAGCTGGTACCATCTCTGGACATTCGAAATATGGGTTTCCTCTTTAGTGAACGAGACTTGTTACGATTGTGCCTCGTGGAAATTGTCTTAAGTACATTCAATGAGTTGCCATTCACTGCCTTCTCCAGAAACAAGTTCCATAGTTCACCAAGCTCTGGCTGAACATTTTCTTTTCACCTCAGCTCTGGAGGATCGCAACTTTACTCTGAGACTGTGATGTTGCATTTTAGTCTTTCGTGCCAATGGCAACTTCATTATTTCCACGCTAAGCAGGTCTCATAATAATTTCTAAAGATTCTGATGGCATTTCCAAATAACTCCAGGAAGCACTTTTAAACCAATACCCTGAGGAAAACGACACCAATACGTGCCATTCGCAGCCTTTGAGTCTGGAAATCCTAACCCAACTCAGAACTAGAGAACAAACCCCACAAAGTGCCACAATCTTTTATGTAGCAGAACCTCTCAAAACGTTTCAAGAAGATAGCGGAAAACCAAACTTTTCCTATTGTTTTAAGTGGGTGTACAGTGGATATTCCAGGAGTGGTTCAACTGGTCCAATTATTCTGTTTTAAATAAAACAGAATTTATTTATACACAAAGAGAACCGAATGTAGAATAACGTATGTGAAAATCCCGATGAAGGGCTTTTGCCCGAAACGTCGATTTTACTGCTCCTCGGACGCTGCCTGAACTGCTGTACTCTTCTAGCACCACTAATCCAGACTATGTGAAAATCAATTGACTCTATCACAACTGAATGATACTGTTTGAAATACTTGCAACATATCCATAGACACCCGCTTGGCTAAAGCAAACACAGATCTTATACAGATGTCAAAGAGAGAGTCAGGCAGAAAACCGCTGTTGAATCCAGGAAGCTATTCCACACAGCAATTTTCTTTTACTAGCAACTCAAAAATTGACTACTTCCTAAAACCAAACCAAATCAAACCTTGAACTGGGAGCATTAACCACTCGCCTTTCATTACGAAATTGTTTTGAAAGAAAGGCTTAAGAGCATTCTCAAGTATATACTTCCAGAAATATCGGAACCTCAGACTTTATGACCCCCTTTGAATAAAAAGAAAAACATAACATTGTTAAAGGAGCAGCATGGTTACACGCCATAATCTGACTCCATTTTAAGATGCAAGAGCAACAAAAGAAAGTGCTTACAAGGAGTTCATCTTCATTCATCAGGGTCTATGGAGTCCCTTCTCTACGCCTCCTGTAGCAAGGAGTCCCTCACCATGGACTGACTCTGCCAAATGTGATGACCCACTGATGCCACCATGAGCCTACACGCCAGGCCTACCTCAGCTAGGAGTCCCTGCTACCAGCTGACTGCAGTCAAGATTTCATGCTCCAGGTTAAAAAAGCCAGAAGTCCCTGCCGACATTGCTCTGGCCACCCTTTGATATCAAGAAGATGAACGAAAGAAAATTAAAACAAAAGACAAAAAGGAGGGACAGAAAAAGAATGCGGCCCAACTCAGCTTAAATATTACCTGCTCCTTGCTTTCTGGAAGTCCCCAGACTGAGGCGGAGCCATGTCTGGCTCATCCCGATGGTGCAAGCAGTAGCTTCTGCTTAGTTTCCTTGTGTACTGCCTATCATTGAGTATTCCCCTGTCTTGTTCAGTTAGCTAGTTCTTTGTACTGAAGTGATAATTCTGCTTTCAGGCTTCATTGGATGAGACATATTGATATTTGGAATTATAGCAGGCGCCCAGTAATAAACCATTGATAGAAATTTACACACCATGATCTGCTGTTAGGGTTCACTCGTCCGTCCTCAGGAGAGGGAGTTTCAGGATCAGGCAGAAACAGAACCACTCCCTGACAAACTCTTATATTCTCCCACACATACAGCAATATAATCACATGAAGAGACATTACACATCAACATTCAAAACATTACAGGAACATTTCTGTGCACAGACATGATCGCACTCAAACGTATTGACAGAACAGCTGTTCGATGCAGACTCATAAACAAACAAACGCACAGATCCTGCTGGAGGCACAAAAAATCTTGACACATGGACAGGCAGGTAAACACAATCTGAACAACATACTCACCTGCGTGAACAGGAGCACAGCGAGGCAGACTGTGGCCTCCCACAACAATACACCGAGACTCAGAGACAGGTAGACATGGAGTCACAGAATGATCATGAGATGCTGACAGTAACATACACACGGGCATGCGCGTGCACGCATACACTCAGCAGATGTACATGTTATAGGAATGTAACCACATACAGTCACGCAATGAACATACACACAGACAGAAAAACATTAAAGGCACGTGAGGAAAATACAGACATTCCCTACCATAAAGCACAGTCATGACTTAGAAATACCGGTGTTAGATTGGGATGGACAAAATTAAAAATCACTCAACAGCAGGTCATAGTCCAACAGGTTTATTTGGAAGCACTAGCTTTCAGAGAGCTGTTCCTTCCAACAGGTGATGAAGGAATGGCGCTCTGAACGCTAGTGTTTCCAAATAAACGTGTTAGACTTTGACTTGATGTAGTGTGATTTTTTTTTAGTATAAAGCGCAGTGGCAGGCACATAGATAGAAATACTTACAGTCACAGAAGCACACTGATTCAAGAAAAAAAAGAGACACACAGAGGAGTAACATTCCCACAAGGACAATAAAGCTGCCGACACACAGACCCTTGCACCCTGGAAGAGAAAGACACACAGAAAATTTCCCTCACTGACACCGGGAGCAGGGCGGGGAATGGGGAGCGACATAATGAGAGAGAGGGATAGAAACAGTCAAATGGACACAGACCTTTACAGAACTGTAATTAGTTTTGTGTCAAGGTATTTCTGGTTGTGTCTGTGCATGTTGCGTTTTACAAAATCACTTCCTGCGGTATAATCAGCGACTGAAGGGATGAGGAAGGGATTGAGCCAATGCATGTGAACATATGCTAAACTGAGTCAAGTTTCTCACTTAATCAATGCGAGAAAGAGATGAAGAGAGAGAGAGTGTGTGTGTGTGTGTGTGTGTGTGTGAGAGAGAGAGAGAGAGAGAGAAAGGAGACAGAGAGACAGAGAAACAATTAGACGTAGAGACAAAGAGTGAGAGAGACAGAGAGTGTGATAGAGACAGAGAGAAACTGAGAGAAACGGGGATAGAGATATATAGAGACAGAAGACAGAGAAAGCCGAAAATAGAGAGAGAAGAGGCAGTCAGAATAACAGAAGGATAGACTGACAGCGAGAAATTGAAAGATAGGGAGAATGACAGAGATAGAGGCAGTGAAACAGAGTGAGAGGCAGAGATAGAAGGACAGGGAGTCACACAATGGCAGATAGAAAGACACGGAGGGGGGATGTGTGTAATATCCCAGTATTGTGGGTGTACAGGAGTTGGGCTTCAGAAATTCCTTCAAAAATAAAAAGTCGAGCAGAAAATAATTTCAAATTTAGATGAGAGGATCACCAGAACACGGAACATTTCTCTTGTTGTATTAAAGTATTTATTGCGGATTGTACAGAGAAAGAGACTGACAATTATCATGGTGCAGAAGGGACTGTTTTTGCGCCTCCCCCTCCTCCGCTGCGGCAGAAATGCAGAGACCCCACCTGTCTGTCTTTAACACTCCTCAACAGGGCAGTCCATGAAGAGCCAATGTTCCAGTTGAACCCATCACTCACAGCCATTCCATCATTTCGAAATACTTCTCCAGCCTCTTTCCATTCTACACTGTCCTTGTCAGCCACCTCTTGCCTCCTTACCAGCTGTCCCAATGTGATATCCTTCAGTAATGTTAATGCAGAGAAGGATAAACTATTGTCCAGTCGTGGATAGGGAGGGCTGGGCTCATCATCTGGTGCAGACATGAATGTGGATTTGACGTTATAATTAGATTAACTGCAATCTTCTGGAATGGCAGAAGGACCAGAATCGAAGGGCTGAATGTCCTGGTACTGCTCGTTGTCTGTGTGTTCCCTTGTGTGACAATCGGTCTGGCAAACAAGGGCAGCAGAGTGTTCCTAAGCATGTTTAATGGTGACTGATATCACCTCCCATCTTCCCCACTAGGTATTATACTCATATCCAGATGATTGTACTGATGGACTCCTGGCCGTACATTTGCATTTCCAGCACTGGGAATACTACGACTGCCTCCAGACTTCTCAGTTAGTTTGCTGAGTCACTAAGAGAACCAATTTACGAGACCAGTTGTTGAACTACATTCCTGAATTTTGGTCTGAACTTAGACAGTGTTACTGCACAAAATAATGTGTTTGTACTGCAGCTGAAATCCCTCAGTAGGCATCCAATTTGTTCATGAGCACCAATAGGTCTTGCATTAATGACGAAGTATAAGAAACTTGTACTGTAAAGTAATCACAGAAGTATGAAGCTGACGGATATGGTGAAGAGGGAAATCACTGTCTTCCTTCGGTTCTCCATCTCTGTATCTTTGTGACTCTCTCCGTTGCTGTGACACTAACATGTGTCTGACTGTCAGAGCGTTCATCAACAGAATTAACACGAATGGGATGAAAGGTGTCAAAATGTTCTCAAACCAGTTATATCCCAGCCACTTGGGATTAAAAAACTTAACTTTGTTTGGCAGCCCCATGGAATATTGTGAATTATCTGTCGAGGTTGAAACCGAAAATAGAAGGGAATGTTTACTGAACAGAACAGAATGCTAATTATCGCTAAAGTCAGAGCCAAAGATTTCTCTGTCCAATATTTTCTCTTCAGTTTCTGGCAGCAAATGACCACAAAACGATCAAAGGAGAAAGGGACAGTGAACCAGACGGAACAGTCTGTTGTTGCATGAATCAGAACAAAGACAGCACTGCACTGTGAGGTCCAGGAAATTCCTTGGGAAGTAATAATTATTGAGTTGCCACAGTATGACATTCACGAGAATGAACAGTAGATCGGAGATTGCCATGGCCAACAGGCATCGTGTTGTGCAGTTAGAGAGGCCACACTTTCCATGTGCAAGAACCAAAATCACTACTGAATTAACTGTCATAGATATAATGTAAAAAGAAAATTGGAAATCGTTGTTAAAACTTTCTCTGCGTCTGTCCAGATAACAATGATGCTCTAAGTACCGAAATGCGTTAGTTGGGATGGGTCTGAGGTAAAATCTAATAATGACATCTCCCAGCCTGACTCACTTTGAAAATGCCCAGTTCTGGGTTTATAAATAAATGTGCGTGTGTGTGTGTGTGTGTGTGCGGGGGTGGGGAGGGGGGGGGGGGGGGGGCGGTGAGGTCGGTGTGTGTGATGGGGTGGGGGGACGGGGCTGGTGGTGCTTTGCAGTGAATTGAAAGACAACAAGGCACTTAATTTTAAGGTTAAAAAGCCTGAGTTTGAGAGGATATTTGAAAATAAGGCTTTCACTGGAAAATAGTGGTTTTCTGGAATGCACTGCTTGGGAAGGTATTTGAAGGAGGAAACCTAAAAACTTTATCAAGTCTTTGGGTGAGCATTGAGGATCGCACTTCAGGACATCTTCATCTTTCTGGTAGCACCTTTCTTGCCGAAGGTGCTACCAGACCAGCTATCTTTCTTCTGTAATTTTTGATTTTCTTTGAGATGTTTCGTTATGGCTGTAAATCTTTGTCTTCACCTGCTTTTGAATTTTAACGCTGATGTGTTTAGGTTCACAAATTCATAGAAGGTCTAGTCCATTCAGCCATTTGAACTTGCACTGTGGTGGCAGAATCTCAACAGCCATGCTTGCTTTCTGTCCAGTCGCCTTAGTCTCCATAAGGTCACAAATCTCACCTGTCTCACACCCCTGAAAACAAACTCAGAGATTGAGGAAGAGAGATGAAATGTTGAAGATTGAAAGCATTGTCTCTTCCTCCAACACATGACCATCAGGATCTGAATCAATCTGCGAATTTTGAAACTGGAGTCCCATTCCAAGACTCGGTTTCACTGACTTTCAGTTTCCTGCCCTCCAACCATACGCTATCCATACTCTTGCATTAGCTCTCTTGTCAGGAGATCACCTTCTCGTTCGCAATATCGAACATAGCACTTTACCAATGGATTCTGGAAATACGCAGTCTGCATGCACAATCTATGTTAAAAACGGCAGTTGCAAGTCCAAATAGGACTACCCCTAATACTATCGACATGTAGAGTCATACAGCACGGCAAAAGAACCTTCTGTGCAACTCATCCATGCCAAACACATACCCTACATGTTCAAGTCCCATGTGGCAACATTTGATCCACATCCTATTCATGTACCCGCATAGATGCGTGTTCACTCACTGTTTTAATTGTTCCAGCCTCCACTGTTTCCTTTGGCAGCTAATTACACAAATGCATCACCCTCTGCGTGGTAGTGGAACCCCTCAGTTTACTTTTAAATCTTTCTCCTCTCAAATTAAATCTATGTGCTGGAGGGTTGGTCTCTTCTACGATGTGGGAAATAGAACATCAGCTAGTCTTCAACAATTTATGGATCTCTGTAAGGTTACCTCTCAACCTCTAATGGAACCAACAAAAAAAGCTCCAGCTTATTCAATCTCTCCCTTAAGTTCAAACCCTTCAATCCTGGTAAAAGCCTTGTCAATCATTTCTGAACTTTTACAACTTAACACCATATTTCCGATAACAGGCAGATCAGATTTGATTGCAGCATTCAACAATTACTTCACTAACAACGGCCCAATTCCTATACTCAATGCACTGTGAATGAAGGTAAACATACTGACTACCTTCTACACCATTCTGTCTGCCTGCAACTCATCTCTCTCTATTCGACAAAACTCCCCAGGGCCATTAAATGAATAAATCCTGTCTTGCTTTGCACGACCAAAATGCAACATCCTATACTTATGTGAATTAAACTCCATCTGCGTGTATGATGTCCAATGCTCAACTGATCAAAGTGCTGCTGTCCTCTGATGTAACCTTTTGCACTATGCACTTCCTCGCGTATTCTGCAGTCATCTGCAAATTTTCAAAACATCGTTGCTATATTGGCATTCATATTATTGATATACATGATGAACAGGTAGTGGAACCAACAGTTGCGGCATAATGCTTTTAGAAAGGTTCAAAAACAACAGTTGAATGGTGGTGTGCATTCAATTCAAAATCTCTAAAGTTTTGAAATGTCTCAGCAGAGTGTAAAACTGCCTCCATTTGGAAAGGACAACATGCAATACATGACAATGCAGAAACATGCATTTAGAAACTAGGTCAGACGATTGCTCTGCTCGCTGATAAGATACAGATGACTGGTGGTAGTGCAATCTGAATATCTTGTACTTCAGGCAATGACAGAGAAAGAGAATCCTTCAATTGTAATCTCAGCTGGTGCAAGAATTGGATGTACACTGTTGGCATCATGCTGCATTACAAAGTCGCTGTCCAGCCAATTGAGCTAACCGATCCCAAAACACCCCAGTCCATATTTAAATGAAAATAATAGCCACAGTGTCAAGTGTGCAGCAGTGCAATTTGGTCGGAATGATGATTTTCAAAGATTCCTTTGAAAGAAAGAATCCAAATGCGATCAGTGCGCTTAGGACCTCTGTGTAACAGATTAACAAGTATGTAAAACACGGTTAACAGGGCAACAAAAAATACCATTGCCAATTTAGGACAGTTAATTGGAATATAACGAGTTAATATAACGGCCGCATCTGGAGTATTGTGTGCAGTTTTGGTCGCCATACTATCGGAAGGATATGGAGGCACTGGAACGGATGCAGAGGAGGTTTACCAGGATGTTGCCTGGTATGGTAGGAAGATCCAATGAGGAAAGGCTGAGGCACTTGGGGTTGTTTTCATTGGAGAAAAGAAGGTTTAGGGGTGACTTGATAGAGGTGCACAGGATGATTAGGGGTTTAGATATGGTTGACCGTGAGAACCTTTTTCCACGTATGGAGTCAGCTATTATGAGGGGGAATAGCTTTAAATTTAGGGGTGGTAGGTATAGGACAGATGTTAGGGGTATGTTCTTTACTCAGCGAGTCGTGAATTCATGGAATGCCCTGCCAGTCACAGTGGTGGACTCTCCCTCTTTATGGGCATTTAAGCGGGCATTGGATAGGCATATGGAGGATAGTGTGTTAGTGTAGGTTAGGTGGGCTTGGATCGGCGCAACATCGAGGCCCAAAGGGCCTGTACTGCGCTGTATTCTTCTATGTTCTATGTTCTATGTTCTAATATCCATCTACGATGGAACCATTGTGGGAGCACATTTAGTTTACTCCAGAAGAAGGCCATTCCTGAAGAAGAACTTATGCCCAAAACGTCGATTCTCCTTCTCCTTTGATGCTGCCTGACCTGCTGCGCTTTTCCAGCAACACATTTTTAAGCTCTGATCCCCAGCATCTGCAGTCCTCACTTTCTCTTAGTTTACTCAGTCGAGTTCTGGTAAGCATATCACAGCAACATGATTGGATGCACTGGACAATATGGAATTATACGATGGAGAATGATAACTGAACCGAGAAAGATTTGTTCCATTATTAAGGACACGTGCCATTGTCTAAACTCTCTATTAATATAACAATTAACTTCAGAGACGCAAAGAAACACATTGGTTATTAAGTCAAAAACCAGAATGAAACTTACCTTAAGTGGTTTAACTCTTACTGCATAAACTTTCGTCAGTTTATGTTACACTATTCCACACTGCTTTACTTGATTCTGTTGAAACTCCCGAAAGTCTGATCAAAGTGGCGATTTCCAGGAGGTTCCAGGAGGACATGAATTATCCAATGGGAATTTCAACTGTCAAGCAATTCCTGCTGAGTGTGTGATGCTGGGGATTCTGCAGGGAGCCTGTGATCTGAACCTAAATCACCGATTGTCTTCTCCTGCGTGACGGTGGTCACAACATGCCCATGCATCATTGTCAACGGGAGAGTGAAACAGCAGAGTATCCTCAGACAGATTCACACAAATTCAGCAGTGCAAAGTACTTACCAGGAATTATTACAACTGGAATTATCACGTAACATATTTTCCGGACCTGATAAACTGTTTGATACATTTTCTGCGCAAATCCCTTTGTGCAGATAATCTCTCTGTACTAAATGCTGACGGAATATATATTCAAATCCTTGCATTTAAACCTGGTAGTATCACCCGGGGGACAGTCACGTTACTACGCCATTCAGTTAAAGAATTTGAGAAAACAGTTGATGACAGTGAATTAACCCCAGGTGGCATCAGAACATTTTTTAAAACTGAGGTTTGCTGGGATCACAATCGGTCAATATCAAATATTGAAAACGCATCTATGATACCCAAACACTATCCATCCGACTTTTAAATCTCTTTTGATTTCAGTGTCGTCCTTCCCTTGAATTTATCAATTTAGGAAATCAAATTCGGTTGTTAAATGCCTCTCTGAGAACTGTTCTCCTGAACACTGGAATGTGCTTCCTGATTAATAGCAGCTGTTCCATGAAGAGATGATGGTTGGTAAATGGAAACGATGCATTGCAGTGTCAACTAATCCAACATCGCAATAGAATTCCTCGAAGTGCGCGTTAAAAATCTCAATCCACTACAACTATAAATTAAAACAGAACTTTAAACATGTTGAACAACCCTTTGGAAGATATCATTAACGGTTACATCAGCTTCAATCAGTACGGACTCTCCTGCAGTTTCAAGCTGTTCTGGAGATGTTTCAGAGACACACGCACACAAGCTTTTACAACAGCAGTTGGGAGTGAATATTTCTCGTTTCCTGCAGTGTACCTGACATGTTCAGTGAATATACCTAAAACCCCTGACCAATCAAGTGCTTGAGGCCTTTGAAGATACATGGAGAGATGACAAGGGAGGGATTTGCAATGACAAGGATCCAGAAGTGTCAAAAACCAGTACGCTTTAAGTTGGTGTCAAATTTCTCAGCGAGCCCAAAGAGTGTTTCGGAAACGGGATTTAGTGAGAGAACTGTTAATGAACAGAAAACAGAGAATGTGAATAAACTTATTTTTCAGGCTGTCAGGCCAGGGTTAATGGGTGCCACAAGGAACATTAATCGAGGCAAATCTATTTATAATCTTTATGAATGACCGAAATGATGTGACCATGTGTTTTGCTTTCTGAGAAACTATTATTAGGTGAGACAGTAACATACAAGGAGGACACATAATAACTCTGAAAAGGGGAAGCAAAAGTTCAGTGAGTGAGTGAGAAAGAAATAGTATGTGCAACATAAGTTACAGAAAAACGATGCATTGTTCCTTCATTTCAATCTTGAAAGGATTTCAGACTATTCTGAGATTTATAGATGATGATCATAGTCTGAGGTGAAAAAGAAAAAGACGCCTTTCTGTGTAGTCATATGCCATCAATTTCCATTTTTCTCTTGAAAAGTTGATATCTCTCGGATCTTTCTGAAATTTAGGAATACAGCCCTGAGTTTGTATCGTTTCATGCCCTCATTATTGAACCGTTGTTTCATTCTTGGGAATCTGTACTGCACTCAAATGATGAAGGGCTTATAACCAGAACGTCGATTGTCCTGCTTCTCGATGCTATCTGATCTGTTGTGCTTTACCAGCACCACAATCTGGACTCTGATCCCCAGCATCTGCAATCCTCACTTCCTCCTGCACTCAAATGATCATGGACTCTCAACGTTCCACTCGGCCTTGCATTTCTTTTTTTTTAATTGCAGTTAATGTCAATGCTGCCATAACATTAAATGCCATCAGTGGACATACCTGAAACAGCTGACTGAAGGACTCCTTCAGGGCAAACAATCCTGACTTGACATCGTCCACAATGATGTGTCACAACCGTGCTCCAGTTCAAGCAGGTCTCAGGAAAGCTACACAGACGCCCGCACTCCATTAGCAATCACTCTGTAATTACAAATGATAGACTTGAACAATAACCCTCAGTGATTCAGGTTTCTGCATCAGAACGCACCTGTCTGATGAGGGACTTAGGCCAGAAACATCGATGCTCCTGCTCCTCGGATGCTGCCTGACCCGCTGTTTTTTTCCAGCACTGCACTCTTGACTCTGAGCTCCAGCACCTGCAGTCCTCACTTCCTCCTCATACCTGACATGCACCCTGATGTGTTCCCCAGGTCTCTCTCATTGGACCAAATTAACAGCCCCAATCAGGAACTCATACCCTTTGAGATCCAGTTGGGTGACCGTATGACAATCACTACAGGTAGAAACAGCTATGATTTCTTGAAAGTAGAACTAACGTCTTCGGGCAAGACATTGAGAAGCAGACACTTGGGTTTGTCGAAGTGCTCCTTAGGCCAATGAACGTTCCACTGGAAATACTTGGTGGCAGGAGGATGGTCTTTGGCTGTCTCGACTTTTTCTGTAGTTTCTCGAACCGGTGCCATGTGAAAACATTGGAAACATTGGTGACATTTTATCGTATTTAAATTGCTACTCATCTCGGAAAACATTGTAGTGCCGTTGCAGAATATTTAATCAAATCAGTTAGAGGTTTGAGAACCTGCGATTGAACTCAGGAGGAAAATGATGTGATGGTGAAAGTCTGTGAGTGAAAGAGAAAAAGAGCAGAAACACGTTCTGGGTCCACATGATGTTATGTTTCAGAATCCTAGTCTTCAGGTCCAAACACTTCCCTCACACACTCCACAGATTCAGGGGCAGAGTTATTCTGGGGCGTGACTTTCTGATGTTCAGGAGATCTTCAATAACGTGTGCATTAAGTTATACAGTTACTGTCGAAATCTCAGCCTTTTATTGTAATTATGCGTGAAACATTTAAATGGAATCAAAATGGAAGAACCCATGAACATTTTGAACTGTCTGCAAACACCAAATACTTAAAGCCACATTGCAAAATTAGAAGAACTAATGTATTACATCTCGCCGCATTGAACTGACACATGAGCACAAATATAAGTGTGCAGTAATTCATTATATTGTTGGCATCCATTAGTCCCGTGAGACCATGGATCTACGCCTAGGAGGTCCTGCTTCCATCTTTGTTCGGTAGAGCAGCGTCTATTGAGACCCACACCGTAGTGGCAGTCTTGGCTGAAGGCGCTGCTCTCCGGTGCTTAATTGGTGCTTTTTCTTCGGTGGGTGCATTTTTCATCATTAGCAAGCCACAGTTTCTCTTCTCCTCTTTTTAGACCTTTGCATAAACTCTCAGGGGAGCGATTGCTTGCAATGTCCTCCCACCTCTCGACATTCATGTTCAGTAACTTCATTCTTGTGCTCTCCTGCCACAGGCCAGCTCACCGTACAGCAGGTTTTTCGGAACCCTCACATCTGACATGCAGTGTATGTTGCTCAGCTAACGGAGCCATCATTGTTGGAGGACGGTGGGTGCAGGCCAGGACCTCATTGCTGGAGACGCTGTCAGTCCTTTTGATGCCTAGGATGCGTCTCAGGATGCAAGGGCGGATGGCATCGAGATGCTGCTCTTGTCTGGAGTAGAGGCCACAGGTCTCACTACTGTAAAGCAGTGTGCTGAGGACACAGGGCCTGCAGACTGTAAACTTGGTGAGCGTCATCAGGTTTCTATTCGCCCATACTCTCTTTGTCAGCCTGATGAATGTTGAGGCTACTCGTCTGATCCATCTCTTGATCTCCAAGTCCAGGAAAAGACTGTCTGTGATGGTGGAGTCAACATATGTAAACTAGTGGACTACCTCCAGTTCGTAGTTGTTGGTGGTAATACCAGCGGGGTGTTTCAATGCCTTCACCCAACAAGTTGGTGTTCTTCAGGCTGATGGGCAAGCTGAAGTCCTGGAAGGCTTTTTAGAACCTGTCCATAAGGCGTTGCAGTTGCTCATCTGAGTGTGTTGCCAATGCCGTGTTCTCTGCAAACATGTCCCTGACGTCCCTCGGACAGACCGAACCGCCTCCCATCGATTTGCTGTGGTGGGAGACACCATCAGTTGATGTTCCAAAGGCACTGAGAATCAGGATATACCCTTTCAGCGATTTTCTGCAGTTTGTTCAGGACCACGTGGGTGATGAACCTCCCAATGATTCTCAACAAAGTGATTCCCCTGTAGTTGTTGGATTTACTTCTGTACGCTTTGTTCTTATGTAACGTGACAATCTTGCAGTCTCTCATGTCTGACAACACTGTTCCCTTTTTACAGCACTGGCACAGTTAAAGCACAGGCGGTTTAGAATGACGCCCTTTGTGCACTTGATTGCTTCTGATAGAATACCATCCACTCCTGGTGCCTTCCCATTGGGCAGGCTGTAGATTGCGTTACTCGGCTCTTCTGCAGTTGGCAATGCATCCAGTTTTCAATGGCCGGTAGGCGTTCATTGGCATCTAGCCTGCTGTCTGTGAGGCTGTTTTCTCTGGAATAGAGTTTAAAGTAATGCTCTAACCATCTCTCTATTTGCTTGCCTTTGTCTTTGCTGATCTCGCCTGTTATGACTTTCAGTGGTGCTATCTTGGACCGATGGTTTTCTTGATGGACACTCCATAGATATTGCCTACATCAAATGGTGCCTGAATGTTTTCGCATAGTTGTAGCCAATGGTAACTTGAGCAGCGCCTGGCTGTTTTCTTGGCTTGGCATTAGCGCTTGACGTGTTGCCTGAGTGAGGTGGCATTTGTGCTTTCGTAGTGTAACACATTTTGCTTCGATGACAGTGGTGAGCTTACGTGAGCTGGCTTCAAACTGGTCCCCTGTCTTGCCTTGTTTTTTTCCTGAAGGGTTTGAATGCAGTGCTCTTGATATTGATCCTGACAGAGTCCCACTTTTGCTGGGCATCTCCTTCAGTTGTGTCTGCAAGGAGTGCATCTTCCAGTGACTTGATTAACTCCACCGCATTGTCTGGGTGTTTTGTCTTATTAGCATCGATGTGCTGATTGCCTGAAAGCTTGGCATAGTGTATTTTCTTTGGCCGATGTCTGAACTTGCAGCAAACCAGACTGTGTTTTCTCGCTGTCAGCACTCTAAAAGGAGGGAGTCATGAGCACACTTCCAGGTGGCTGCATCTGGAGTTCATCACATCTATCTGCTGCCAGTGTTTGGTCCAGGGATGTCGCCAAGTCACTTTGTGCTGAACTTTCGTCTGGACGTAGATGACACACAATTCTTGGAGCGTGCAAATCTCGAACAGTCATTGCCCGTTATCAGTCATTCTACCAATCCCATACCACCCCACGCAGCTTGGCCAGGAGTCATGGTCGGTGCCCACTCTGGCTTTGAAGTCCCAAGTAGCAGCAACTGTGCCTGACTTGAGATCCCCTGCATTATCATTGAAAGCTGGTCGTATAACCCATTGTTTGCGTCTTGTATAGAGTAAAGTGTAGCGGTTTAAATGCTGACAAGTTTGACAGGCCTGTCAGATGTGTGGATTCGAAGTGACAAAATCCGCTCCATATTCAGTGGAGAGGTCTTCATTGCAAAGCCTACACCGCGCTCTCTTTTCTTCTCTGATCACTTCCTCTGCCAGAAGAGGACGAAATTTACCTCACATAGGTTTCACAATTCTGCGAGGCGTGTCTCTTGGAACATTGAGATGTCCACTTGGAGTCTCAGCAGTTCATTATTAATCACAGCTTCTTGCATGCTTCGCAGATCTTCTGAAGGTCATCTGGTATACCAGTGGTCATGGTTCGTATATTTTAGCATCCTATTCTGAGTGCTGGCTTCTTTCTTTGTCTTCTTGTTGTGTTTGCTGCAGTGTTTACAGTCCGCATTTTGGACTAGTTATATTGCTAACCCCCATGTTTGCGGTGAAATGGGCTGACAGTGGCAGGGCAGCACCGAAGTGCTGGGACTGCCCTGCTTGAGATGCATGGTAGCTGTGCAGTGAGGTGCGATGACCTCTCCCTCCATCGAAAATAACGCCTGGTGTCTTGCTTTATGGCAAACCAGTGTAAGCTTATAACTGGCGGATTGCTTTTTTCCATGTTATACAATTGTGGTGAGGTAACGCTGCAGTGGCCTGTCCAGGATTTAGACCTGAGCAGAGTTGTATCAAAGACTGGCAGTTGCCCATGCAGCAAGTCTTCCTTCTTCATGCTACTGATGTTGTCCAAAGGAAGTGCAAGGGCTGATACATCTTTGCACGCAGGAGTTGCCAGAATGAGGTTGAAGACAAGATTAGAGTTGTGCTGGAAAAGCACAGCAGACCAGGCAGCATCCGAAGAGCAGGAAACTCGAAGTTTCGGGCAGGACGCCTTCATGATGAATGAGCTTATTCCTGATGAAGGGCTCCTGCCTGAAGCATCGATTTTCTACTCCTTAGATGGTGTCTGACCTGCTGTGCTTTTCCAGCAAACTCTAATCTTGACTCTGATCTCCAGCATCTGCAGTCCTCACTTTCATCTAGAACGAGTTTGAAGACAACATTGGATTGCCTTATGAACTCCCGTTCTGGATTTGTCCTCAGAGTTTGCTCCTAAACTTTGTGGGCAGCACGGTGGCACAGTTGCACAGTGGTTAGCACTACTGCCTCACAGCACCAGAGACCCCGGTTCACTTCCTGACTCAGGCGAGTGACTGTGTGGAGTTAGCACATTTTCCCCGTGTCTGCGTGGGTTTCCTCTGGGTAGTCCGGTTTCCTCCCACAGTCCAAAGATGTGCAGGTCAGGTGAATTGGCCATGCTAAATTGCCCGTAGTGTTAGGTAGGGGGGTAAATGTAGGGGAATGGGTCGGCGGGTTGGTGTGGACTTGTTGGGCCGAAGTGCCTGTTTCCACACTGTAAGTAATCTAATCTAAAGCCTTTGATGTGAGTGGGTATGGGCGCAAATGCAGTGGAGGTTTGAAATCACTGTTCTGCACCAGTCACCAAGTAAAAACATATCCCGCCCTCAAAGCAAAAACATCCCTTCCCTCATCACTCCCCAGTAAAAATTCCCTCCCTCGTCATCCACCCCCAAGTAAAAAATCCTCCTCTATCTACACCCCCGAGTAACGTCCTTATCTCTCACTCACTATCACATCCCAGTAAATACATACTGTTCCCTCACCATCCCTCCCAGTAAAAACGTCCACATCTCTCAACACCCCCAATAATAACGTCACCCTCCCTCACCACCCGCCAAATAAAAACAACCTATTCTCTCACAGCCCCACTGTAAAAACATATTCCTCCATAAATATCTCTAGACTCCACTCCCCCACAAATTACATAAAGCGGCGGATGACATGACTGGACGGAGAGACCCTGGCATTCAGGCTCTGGCAGCAAAATGGGGACTGGCTAGGGCTCGGGGCACAGTGAGCGGCTCAACTTATTATATTTTCTTCAAAAACCACTTCTGCCACAGAAAACCGTCATTCTGGATATATTTTCTACAGACTGGGATTGTGGTGCATGAATTTACATTAAACATACAAAAAAGTGGAAGATTTAAACTAGGCAGCTTCACATTTGTTGCAACATATCAGGTTTCAATGTCAAATTTAAAATTAACAACTGTTTCAGTGCTGATCAGAGCAGCATGCATTCTCCTGTTAAGACCCATATTGACTCTGTGGAAGAAATGCAGCCTTACAAACAAAAAAAAGAGAATTAATTGTATCATTGATTTCCTGTTTTTCTGGTTCCTGGTTTCTCCAATTGTTTCTCCAGAGTTCTCCACCCTTGTCCAGTCGTTGTTGCCTCTTTCACTCTTCCGTTATTTATAATCTCTCCTTCCAAACCTTGCAGTCTCCCTCTCTTCTCTCTCTTTTATCCAGCATCTGCCCCTTGGAAATTTGTGGACTTATTACCGGAAAATGTTGAATCAGATTTCCATCGCTCCCTCACCACCTGACGCCTGGAGGAATAATGCCTCATCTTCCGCCTCAGAACACTTCAACTCCATGGCATCAATTTGGATTTCACCAGTTTCGTCATTTCCCCTTCTCCCACCTCACCCCAGCTCCAACCTTCCAGCTCAGCACCTCCCTCATGACCTGTCTTACCTCCCTATCTTCCTTTCCACCTATTCACCCCACCCTCCTCTCTGACCTATCACCTTCATTCCCACCCCCATTCACCTATTGTACTCTAAGCTACTTTCTCCCCACTCCCACCCTTCCCTCATTTTTCTCTCCACTCTGCAGGCACTCTGCCTCTATTCCTGATGAAGTGTTTTTGCCCGAAACGAGGATTTTCTTGCTCCTCAGATGCTGCCTGACCTCCTGTGCTTTTCCAGCACCACTCTAATCTAGACTCTGGTTTCCAGCATCTGCAGTCCTTGTTTTTACCTATTTAGAACATTCGGCCATTCGAGTCTGCACTGCCATTCGATCATCACCCCATTCTCACATCCTCTCCCTGTAACCATTGGTCCCCTTACTAATGCAGTACTTTCTTTCTCTGCCTTATATAAACTGAATGACGAGCTGTTCACTGCCATCGCTGACAATGAAATCAAGATACTAATATGCATATCACATGAAAATATCAGCGAAGTACAGGCCCTTCAGCCCTCGATGTTGCTCCAACCTGAGGAAGCAATCTGAATCTTATCTGCCCTACACTATTACATGTTCATCCATATGTTTATCCATATGTGTATACACAAATGATCCAGACGAAGTTACAGATGGTCTGATTGGCAGGTTTTCAGATTACATTAAGATTGTTGGAGCAGCAGTTCATTGAAGAGGACTGTCAGAGAATGGGGCAGAATCTCATTCTCTTTTTTTTAAGTGCATTGAATCTGTGGAATTTAGTACTGCAAAAGGGTGTTGAGATATTGTTATCGAGTATATTCAAAACTGAGATAACCAAAGAATGCACCCAAATATAGAAAGATTGAAGAGTTGGGCGGTGAAATGGCAGATGGAGTTAAATCTGGCAAGTGCGAGTTGGTGTATTTTGTAAGATCCATTTCGGGAGCGAACTGTATGGTAAATGCAAAAAGCCCGGTGAAAATTGCTGCATAGCGAGGTCTGGGTGTTCAGGTCCAATACATCCTGAAGGTGGCAACACAGGTCGATATGGTAATCAAAAAGTCATCATGTCTGCTTTCCTTTATCTGATGGGGTATTGAGTACAAGATGTCGCAAGTCACCTTACAGTTGTTATTTTACTGACGTTAGTTCGGTCACATTTTGGTATACTGCGTACAGTTGCGGTCGCCATATTACCAGAAGGTGAGATTGGAAAGATTGCAGAGATGTTGACTGGTATGGAGGACTATGAAGAGAAGTTAAGTAGATTAGGATTATTTCCATTGGAACGATGGCAGCTGTAAGGGTACCTGATTGAGGTAAACAAAATCATGAGCGGTCTAGATAGGGTGGATAGCAAGAACCTATTTATCCCCAAAGTTGGGGACTCAATTACATTGGTTCATGAGTTTAAGGCGAAAGGGGAAAAGTTCAAGGGAAATACGCATGGAAAATTTACACAGAGGGTGTTGGTGGCTGGAATGGGTTGACCGCGCCGGTGGTAGAGATAATTTTAAAGATGGATCTGGACAGACACATGAATGGAAAGTGAGCAGGGGAATACCAATTCTTGGAAAATAGGAGACAATTTTAAGTCGAGGATTAGGATTGGAAGGCCTAAGGGCTTGGTCACGTGCTGTAATTTTCTTTGTTCTCTCCTCTTTTCTAAATGATCATACTTGACACTGAGACAGTGCCCTTACATCCCAGTCTCCCCTTCGAATCAAAAAATCTTCTTCATGCCCACTCTATCCAGGCCTCACAGTATTCTGATCAGATGACCCCCTCTTCCTTCCAAGTTCAATCGTCTACAGATCCAGACCCCTCAAATGCCCCTCTTATGACAAGCCCTTCATCCTCGGGATCATTCTTGTAAATCTCCTCTGGATACCTTACAATGCAAACACAACCTTTTAAAGAGATACAGTCCACAACTGCTGACCACATTCCAATTGCAGTCTGACCAGAGCCGAGTGCAGTTTCAGCAGTACATTCGTGCTCTTATATTTTAATCCTCTTGAAATGAATGCCAACGTTGCATTGCCTTTCTAAATGATAACTGAACCTACCTGCTAACCTTAAGTGTATCCTGAACAACGACGCTGAAGTCCTGTTACACTTCAGAATTCTGAACATTTTCTAAAATTTAGAAAATAAGTACCTTCGCCTTCACTTAACTTGACCTATGCAGCCTCTTGCTGTCCCTCTTCCACTATCTGACAGCAACAGACATCAGATGCCCTCTTTACTTCTGTCAGTCTGGAATCTGTATGTGTGAAGATAGGAATGAAAACAAATATCAAATACTGATGGTGTTTCTCTATTGTCTGTAAACAGTACTGGATACATA
Organism: Chiloscyllium plagiosum; assembly: GCF_037043375.1. Lineage (NCBI taxonomy): Eukaryota > Metazoa > Chordata > Chondrichthyes > Orectolobiformes > Hemiscylliidae > Chiloscyllium > Chiloscyllium plagiosum. The sequence continues at coordinate 21,609,546 of NW_028270178.1, read as the reverse complement.
TGGGAAGGAATTATAAAGGAGAACTACAGGGTATGGATATCACTATAGCTGACTTTATTCCACATTGAGGTTGGACAAGCAAAACAAGCAATAATGTCTCCACTCGTTCTCAGATTTAACAAACTCTGCAAAAGAGGAAAATGCACCGTGGGGGAATAAAAAGACTTTGTCATGCATTGAGTGGTTGTGTCCTGGAATACAGTGCCTGCAAGTGTGATGGGGAGAGGATTCAATTGTTGAAGTGATGGGAATTGCAGGTTTTCTGATGAGTAACAGCGGGTGCCTGTAGCCCATCCTGATGACCTTTAGCTTCTCATTGATCTCCAGCCTCCGGCTCCACCTTGGAACAGCAGTAGGGGTTGCAGCTCCCCCTCCTTCCTGCAGCTCCTTGTAGTTGTCACTGCGATTTCACGCTTTAAGGAAATTCTCTGTCATAAGTTGCATGAAATTTTCCCAACGTGCTTCGTGGGAGAATTTGCACCATGAATATTTCATTGCCTGGTTCACAAGGTGACCCAAAACACGGCAAAGAAAGAAACTAGAAGAAGACGATTCCTCATTCTGATGAAACTCAAACTCAGCAAACTTACAGACCTCAGTGGTTCATTGCAGTTTCATTAATTTGTGGACAAATCTCGTGTTAAACTGTGAAATGCCTCTGTGTACATTCGGACAAATATGTTGTATCAATTTGTACACAAAGAAAACTGAGCAAATATCCCTTGTGTAAATATATGTCTTACACTTGAGTTACTTTGATAATAAAAAGTTGTATCAGTCTGTACAAAACTCTTGGCTTAATTTGTGAAATAAATTCGTGATCACCCGGGCAAAAATGTTGCCTCAATTTTTACGAAGAGTTGTGTGTTAAGTTGTGCAAACATGTTGTGTTAATTTTATGGAAAACACTAGCGTGAGTTTGCGTTGTGAGTCTGTGTTGGGGGCTGCTCAGGTTTTGATCCTGAGCTTTGTCTGTGTGTGTCTGAGTGTGTGTTTGTGTGTGTGTGTATTCAGTGAGGGGGATGGGGAAAGGACAGGTACAAACTGGGACATCCATGGTCTCATGGAATTTGATGCTTTCTCCCAGACCCCCTCTGCCACATAGTTCATGGTTGGGGCATCCCACCTGGGGAGAGGTGTGTTCCAGGTAGTGAGGGCTGGGAGTTGACTGGATGAGCTAGGATTTGAGAGGAGATGGGCTCAGGCAGCCATCAGCCTTTTGCCATGTGGATTGCACAGGCGTGAGGATCGGGAGAGTTCCTGTCTCTCTCAGTCTGTCTCTGTACATGAGTGAGAGTATGTGGACTGTCTCTGTATCTGCATCCTATAAGCTTCCCAAAAACAGCCTCTGTCTCTGATGGAATACAGAGAAAGAGAGAGAGAGAGAGAGAGAGAGAGAGAGAGAGAGAGAGAGAGAGACAGAGAGAGAGAGACAGAGAGAGAGAGACAGAGAGAGAGACAGAGAGAGAGAGACAGAGAGAGAGACAGAGAGAGAGAGAGAGAGAGAGAGAGAGAGAGAGAGAGAGAGAGAGAGAGAGAGAGAGAGAGAGAGAGAGAGAGAGAGAGAGACAATGGCGAGAGGGAGCTGAGAGCAGATGGGATGGTGAGGATGATCTCCTTACCCTGTCCCTGTCTCCCGGGCCCTCACCTTTATCTCTCCCTCACTTTTTCCCTTCCTTCTTTTCCCTCTCTTTCGCTAATTCTCTTTCTCACTATCTCTCTGTCTCCATCTCCCACACCTCTCTCTCTCTTTCTCTGCCTCTCTTTTTCTCTGTCTCGTTTTCTTTCTCTCTCTTTTTTCTCTTTCTCTCTCTCTTTTTCTCTCTCTCTCTCCCCCCTCCCTTTCTTTATCCTTCTCTCTCCTTTTATGGCTCTCTGCCTTTATTTGTATCTCCCTTTATCTCTCTCTCGCCTCCCTCCTTTCTTTTTCTCTCTCTTTCGCGCTCTCTTTTTTCTCTCTTTATCTTTCTCTCTTTCTCTCTCTCTTTCTCCCTTTCTTTATCTTTCTCTTTCTCATTATCTCTCTCTATCTCTCTCTCTTTCTTTCCCTCTTTCTTTCCCACACTCTCATTCTCTCTCTCTTTCTCTCTTTCCCTTTCGCTCTCTCTCTCTCTTTACCTCTCTGCCTGTCTCTCTCTGTCCCTTTTTCTCTGTCACTTTGTCTCTGCTCCTTTGTCTCCCTGTCTCTCTCTGTTTTGCTTTGTCCCTCTTCTTTCCCCCCTCTTAGTAAGACAGACAATCTCTCAGTAACATCCACACACCAACATGCCCGGCAGTGAGTTGAGTTTTCATGTTGAAAATCGTTTTGAAATGATCGGTTAGCTGATTTAACCACTCACTGCTTGCAACGATGGCAATATGGCAACTGACGTACAGCAAGGTCCAACAGATGACAACACTGCACCAGCTTCATAATCTGGTCATTTTTTTTCCCTCTGTGATGCTGGTTTGCCCCACCCTCGACCTTTGCCCCCGAATCTGTCTCCTTGAAAATATTGAATACTTTGTTCTCTGACACCTCCCCATCCCCGATTCTGCCCCTGTTCATCTTCGTGTGTGGCCTACAACACCTCCTCACAATTCCCTCCTCACAGTTCTTCCCTTCTCAAATTCCCACCCACACAAATCATACCTCAGTCGCCCTCCCTCGCCCAATTGAGCACCAATTGCTGGCGGTGGGGGGTGGGGGGAGGGTGGAGTGTTAAGGGTCAAAACTGGGCTGTTGGAAACAATTGCCCTCATTCTGACATCCCCCTCCCCCCTCTGGTTTTCTGCCCCTTCCCTCAGTTTTCAATCTGCCCGCAATTATGTGACTCTCCGCCCACCCCATTCCCATCCCTTGCATTTTTGCCCCCTCCCTTCCCACAAATTGTTCAGTCTCTTTTTTGCCCCTGTTGCTCCACCTCCATTTTCTCCAACATAAAAGCCCGTCCTCCCTTCCCTTCGTGTCATATATACTCCCCCCTCCTCGAGCCCCACCCCAATGGCTTTGATGGAAATGAGTCCGTGTGGATGGATCAACCTGTAGCTGCATCCTCCACCATCAATGCACAGCAAGATACCAGACCTGAATCCCTTCCTCCTCAAGAAGAGCGCCATTCGGTCAATTGTGCCAATCCTCTCTCCTCATGGAAGGCTGTGGGTTCTGTCCCAGGCTCCTCCTGAATTTGTCCCTGAATGGCCCTCGTTAAATCCCCCTCCCTGTGGAGACCTCTCCTCCCTGATACCCTATCTGACCTCTTACCGTCCACACTATGAGCATGTGCAGAGACTGACCACGGGGATACACAACAAGATCCCAGTCTCCTGTCATTCTTTGTTGCCCCTGGGTCACTGAGATAGGGTTCGATTTGATCCCACTCCCCCTGTGCCCTGTTCTCTCTTCCCAAAATAACCTCAAGTCTTTACAGAGGGACAGATATATTGGGTTTTAACTGTCTCCTCGAGGAGTCCTGCCTCCCATATCCTGAGGATTAACCTGTTTGTGTCACAATCGCAAGGCCCTGGTTACTTTCACTCAGGCTTCAAACCCAGGTTTAAAAAGAGACAGGGCAGCATTCTGACAGCATCAAACATCACCAAGAGAGGGACAGCACAGGGTTAGATACAGAGTAAATCTCCCTCTCCACTGTCCCATCAAACACTCGCAGGGCAGTGACAGCACCTGGTTAGAGACAGAATAATTCTCCTCTGCACTGTCCCATCAAATATTCCCTGGATACTGAGAGCAGGGGGTTAGATGCAGATTATCTCTCCCTCTCCACTGTCCCATCGAACATTTGCAGGACAATGACAACACATGATTAGATACAGAGTAAACATGTCTCTACATTGAACCCAATAAACACTGCCAGTACAGGGACTACATGGGGATAGATACAAAGTGTTACCCCATCTTTAGTAGAGCTTTGATATTGGGAAATCCCAATAAATTTGGTCATTCCGTGTCACTGTGTCACTCTGTGAGCGAGAGTGTATATGCTTGTACCATCAGGGACTTGCATTGTTGGGTCTAATATGACTTTAATCCATGACCGATTAAATATTCAACAATATTTTCCAATTCTTTGTCCACAAATTTCAGAAAGCCAATGTGATGGTGTAACGCAATTCCAGAACTGATTTTGAGAGATGATCCCCTCTTCTGTCGTGACAGAATTCCTGATCCACAACTGAATCCTTCTCTGCTCCTGCCTCAAGTTAACATTGTACCATTTAGTCTGCATTGTCCGTCCTCATTCTAACATTCAAACACCATCGCTTTCCATCTCATCGTATTCCATCTGCAGGAGGCTGAGAGATTATCATACACAAACTGTGAGGGTTTTTTTTTAATCTGCAAAACCAGGAAGAAGCATTCAAAACGTGTCAGTCATCTTTGGTATGTTGGTGGCAGCTATTTCAAGTTAGCCCAGCGCTGCCATTGACATTATAAATAGGGAGATGCAAGAAAGAGTGGGGATTGGGGAGTGCGTCTGTATCTGAGTGCAGGAAAGGTTCACCAGAGTAGGTGGACAGCAAGAGGTCACTGGGGAGGAAGGGAAATGACGCAAACACAGGGTTGTGCCCCTGGGATTCAAAAGGATTGGACGGAATGAAAGTTTTTAATACATTAATGGAAATTGTTGGTATAGATAGAGAGAAAATCTTCTTGCTGCTTCTGAGTCCATGATCAGAATCAACGTCCAAAACTCGAACAGTACTCTGAAACCGTTTCAAGATTAAAATGAAGGAACAAAGCCTCCCATTTCTTTGTGTGATATTGCATACAATATGTCTTACTCACTCACTCACTGATCATATTCAACCCCCGTCACCCCTCCCAGTCTTTCTGTATCCTTGCATTTTACTGTCCCACATCTGTTTGTGTTATCAGCAAACGAAAGACAGGATCCCATCATCTCAGACATTCATAGAGACTGTGTTTAGTCAACACTGTAGGTAACAGTGAATGATTCCCTCCCATCTGCTGCTGTATAGCTCGTGTCTGTCTCAGAGTCAGCTCTGAAACATCTAAAGGACTGTGCGTCTCTGGCTCTGTATCTGTGTCTGTAACTCTCTCGCTCTGCCTCTGCATACATCTTCCCCATTCCATCAATCACACTGAGGAAATTTCAAATCTGCTCAATTCGCTGTAACCCAATTTGAGATGTCACTGAGGACATGGAATGTATTTTATAAATGTCCATCCCTCATTTACCTTGTGGGTTTGCAGTGCCAGGCTGTGATTTGGTTAAGTCCAGGCAAGGCCTCTTCCCCCAAGGACATTGGGTGACCGTTTTGTTCTTTATATCAAATAGAAAGCCCTCAACTTCACATGTCTATTTCACAGGAATTCTGTGCTTCATATTTATTGGCCAACAACAGTTTCTCTGTGAATGTTTTGCTGAGATGACGTCAAAAATCCTGAGGACCAATTTCATCCTCAGACACCTTCCCAAAGACAGTAAACAGCGTCTGCGTGTATCCTCTTCAAGTCTCTCTGTCTCTCCCGCATGCCATCACACTATTGTTCTCTCCCATTCTCTCTCTATCTCTCTCTCTCCCTCTCTTTCTCAGACACACATACATACACACACACACACACACACACACACACACACACACACACACACACACACACACACACACACACACACACACACACACACACACACACACACACACACACACACACACACACACACACACACACACGATCTCGGTTTGGTTCTTGTGTCTAAATGAACCGTGGCGACCTGAGGGAGAGGGTGAGATTAGGGAATTGAGCTCGATGGTCAGCGTTGATCATATTGACTGAAAGAGCATGCTCGAGGGGCCGAATGGACGACTCCTGCTCCTTTCTTCTATGTTTCTGCGTGATGTCACTCCAGGATCACTGACAAGGCCCTCGTTGGATAGGAGAGAAAGTTGTGAGGACGACCAAAGAGGCTGGGGCCCGATGTGGCCAGCTTCACTGAGTGGGCAAGTCATTGGCAGACAGAATATAATTTGGAGAAATGTCCATGTGCAGCACAGATTTCCAAACTAACTTAGTGACAGATTAAAATCCCCATTAGCTGCCCAGTCCACACTTCTAGACACAAGGATGTTTTGTCCCTGAGGGAGGGCCGGTTTCTGACTGGATATTATTACATTGCAACATGAAGGTACTGAATGTAACAGAGTTTGCTACATTCCATCATATTTTCTACTTTGCTGTCTGCGTTTTGTGAATTATATTGAAAACATTGGCAAGTGGAATATCATACATTGGAGCGTGATTTGCAACAAGACTAGAAAAAGCAGAATGTTTATGTTTAAAATGCTGAGAAATTCTGAAATGCTATTGTCCACAGGTTTGGATGATCTTGTACATAAAGATCAGAAGCTTGACATGATGGTAATGCCAGCAGATAGGAGGACAAGTGATGCATTGAACGTTCTTGTTAGGCGATTTCTTTAGGGACACGAGCTTAACACGACAGGCAGTGAGTTACAAACTGGAATATAATCGAGGGGTTCAGTGTGGCTTATATACAGAATGACAGGTACACAGGAGTGAGTTACAGGCTGGTATTTAATCGAAGGTTTGGCTGTGCATTATATGTTGAATACCAGACACCCAGAAGCGAGTTACAGACTGGAATCTAATTGAGGGGTTTGTGGTGCCTGATGTGTGAAAAAACAAATAACCGGGAGTGAGTCACAGTGTCTAGAGACAAAGAGATGTACAGCACAGAAACAGACCCTTTGGTCAACTTGTTCATGTCGACCAGATATCTTGACCTAATCTCATCCCATTTTTCAGCACTTAGCCCATGTCCCTCCAAACCCTTCATTTCGTATATCCATCTAGATGCATTTTAAATATTGCAATTATACCAGCCTCCATCACTTCCGCAGGCAGCTCATTCCATACATGTATCACCCTGTGTTTGAAAAAAGTTGCCTCTTTGATATTTTTCCACAATGTGGAAATATAATGTGGAGAAATGTCTATGTGCAGCACAGATTTCCAAACTAACGCATTGACCGAATAAAATCCCCAATCCTTGCCGAGTCCACACCTCCAGACCCAGGAAGGCTTTTACCCTGAGGGATTGAGGGCAGGTTTCTTACTGGATGTGAGAAACAAAGCTCACACACTTCAATAATTGCAGTCCGAGACAAAATCTGAATCAGTAGTGTCCTTTATTTTTACACTTGCAAGTGGGTGTGATGTCCAGTGCCAAGCAAGGCAGAGGACATACACACCAAATTCAACAAACTCTCGATATTTATATAATTTGGATCTTACATTTTTTTTTCTTATTTCATTGTTTCCCCCCCTGTTTACATCCTTCACTTCCCTAAGACTGGTCCCACCACTTCTGCTTATCTCTTGTCTTATCCGGCCTTATCTGTGACGAAATGCTTTTTTCTGGCCTCACAAGGCCGTTTGACCTCATCCCGCTGCAGGTCATTATTAGGCATATTCTTTCTTCATCAGTATCTACTCTTTCCATCTGGGTTTCTCCCGAAGCCACTCTGATCCCTATGACCTCTTTAATTAGGGTTTGTTCCTGTGTCTCTGTAAAAGTGGGAAACAGATGTTCATGCCTACTATTTGTACAGGCATATCTGGCCTAACTTCATCCCCTCACAACATCTTATCTATTTGCCCATAATATCTACCATTGTTTTGCAATCACGTTTCATGCTGGCATACAATTTTAGCTGATACAAAAACAATTATATATTTCCTCTACATAGTTTCCATTCTTGTTGACTCAGCTCCCGGCCGAAACAACCACACACTGATGTGAGTTCATTTACTTTGTATCAGAAATTATAATTGCAGAATTGCAGAACTGCAGAAGTAACATTAATTTACCTTTATCCCACAATTTCCCCTTTTTCTTTTGTTATCATTTGTTATCTTCTGCATTTTTTTCTTTTAAACATCGTCCCCGAAATTCGCATGCATCATTCCGGAGATTTCATCCATCTTGGTCTCACTCATCTCCTCATCATTTAGTCGATAAAGTTCCTCTGTCTGATTCCCTTTTTGGGGCATCTGTTTCATCAAGGCTGTTTCAATCAGTCTTTGGGTGAGCCCTCGTATACAGGGTATGATACAACAGCCAATGGCCACCAATACCCCAACTACTACCATCAGGGAAGTAAGGATAGAAACCACCACCCCTTCCATTTTCCAAACCATGATTCAAGCCATCCCGTGAGAGATGTGTCTACTCCTGAATTCTCAGCCAGTTCCTCTGCTAAGGTAGTCTATCCCCTCAAGGTCCGACTAATTGAACCATCAGGTGCAGTGTTATTAGGAATAAAGGTACAACAGCTTCCTCCTAACATCACACACACACACCCTTTTTCTGCTAAAATCATATCAAGGGCAATTCTGTTTTCCCATGCCATCCTACTTGTCGCATCAAGCTGTTCTGATATTCCTTTAACCGCATCTCTTGTATAATTTATAAATCGCTGTTGATTACAGAAAATGTAATTTATCCAATCTACATTTTTATTAAATGTTATCCACCAAAAGAGAGCTGACTCAAAGCCTGCTGCAATCTGGTTATGAGCCTTGAATTCATCAGGTACTCCTCTAGGGACTCCTACCGAATCAAGATAAATCCTGTCATCGAAAGAAGTGTCTAACAGTAATCTCTTACCCCTTCCCTTTTTCCCTACTATCTTTTCCTTCTCAAATGCCAGGGTAAATGGAATTGCTAATTGTACAATTGCACATATCCCTCTCCAATCCGGAGGTATCGTGGGTCTCAATATTTTGCCTCCACAGTACCACCACAGATCCGCTCGGGGAACCTTTAATGCTGAGTAGTTCCCTCCTTTCTCTGTTTCGGTAACATTCTTAATCTCTGTACATAATTTCAGCTCCCCCAAATCTCTCGACCGACTTGTACCTCGCCTGCGCACACACGACGTGTGATTTCCAACTGCGGCAGAAAATGTGGGGGGGACTTTTGCATCTTTCTTCTCCAAGGGAGGGAACATCAGAGATAGGGAGGTACAATTCCTATCATTCCATGCAGTCTCATCCTGATACAGGGCTATCATACATTTTATGCCCTTCCTGTCTCGCTTCCAATGGAAGGGAACCACCTGGGCCATTGGCCTACAAGAGGCACATGCATAGCAATTGCTTTTGTTCAGACTTTTTACAGTATACTTTACACATTCAACCCAGGCATTTGCATCCCCGTACCCAGTTTCTATTTCGATGGTCTGTTTCAAGTCCTTTACCTCTATAATTTTTACTACTTTAGGATCATCAGGAGGGGTGAAAGGTTGTATCTTATTACCTAGTAATTCTACCCGTTTTCCCTGTCCTACGCTAATTCGAAAACAACAGCCCAAGAAATCCTTCCCATTTGCTTTCATTTCGATCCCAAATGTTTCATTTAATTGTATCTCATAGGTGCCCCCCCCCCCCCCCCCCCCGCCCAGAATTGCTTCGTGCCATGTGGTTTTCCTTATTGTTAGGTATATTGGGTTACACTTTTTATCGGAACAATCACGAGCTGGTCGGAAGGGGACCCGGTGTACTGTGACGGGACCATTATACCAAGTACCATCCCCGAGGCCATCCCCATAGGACTTAAGATGTATCTCAGAGCTGCGGTACTGTCTCTGATTATCTACATCCCCGCAATTCACTAAACTGCATGCATCAGTGTCTATCACTTGTAGATTATCAGACTCAGGAACTGTTAATAATACATATGAAAATAATATTTGACGAAATCCCAATACTAAGAGGGCTAGCATCATAACTCTAAGCATTCCCAGTATTCTAAACATAATGCTGAAGCACAAAAAGACTTAATATACAATCTTACAGAAATAATCCCGTGCTCGCGTCGCCACTGTATAATCAGTTACTCAAAGTCTCTTTAGTCTGAGTTTCAGCGGGTCTTGTGTTGATTCGGCTGTCCAGACTTCTTCCTCAACTGGATGGTCCACAGGCCCTTTGATCTGAGTGTAGTGAGTCCAACCTTTCTTCGCCGTCCTTATTGCCGTTTCGGTAGTCAAAAGAGCCTGATACGGCCCTTCCCAGTCCGGCTGCAATTTAGTCTCTGTCCATGATTTTACTAAGATCCAATCGCCCAGCCGGATGGGGTGAACGGTGATTCAAGGGGTGGAGTCTGTGCCAATAAACCCTGTTTCCTGAGGAAAGATAAAGAGGAGGACAAGCCCAATATATAATTCTTTAAAAACAAATCTTTAGTTTCGGGAATTGGCAATTCTCCATTCGTTCCCAGATAAGGTAATCCAAATAAAATTTCATAGGGGGATAGTCCCAAATCTTTCCTTGGGGCTGTTCGTACCCGCAAGAGAGCTATAGGTAAACATTTGGTCCAAGGGAGTCTGGTTTTTATTATCAATTTAGAGATCTGTCGTTTGAGTGTTTGGTTCATTCTCTCAACCCTTCCCGATGATGGTGGGTGCCACGGAGTATGGAACTCCCAGGAAATTCACAACCCCTTCATTACCCCCTGTAACAGGTAAAATGGGTTCCTTGGTCGGAATCTATACGGTTCACTAGCCCATATCGGGGAAATATGTGCTCCAATGTTGTTTTAGACACCCCACTCGCAGTGGCGGTAGCTAGGGGGTATGCCTCAACTCAACCAGATAGATGATCTACTATGACAATCATATATTTTAGTCTTCCTACTCTGGGTAGTTCAGTATAATTTACTTGTATACTCTGGAAGGGTCTCAATCCTGCGTTTCTTCCTCCCGGGGTCTGTTTTCTCAAGACTTTTTTATTTACTTTTCTGCATATTATACATCCCTCACATATTTGTTTAGCAATTGTATATATTCCTTTACATCCATATTCCCTAAGAACTAAATCACACATTGCTTGTACTCCCCAATGACTGCCTTGGTGTAGGACAGCCATAATCTCTCACATCATCATTTTGTTTAACATTTCCCTTCCATCAGCTAACCTCCAATGCCCGTCTGGTGTTTTTGCAGCCCCTAAATCTCTCAATTCTTTTTCTTCTCTTTCAGTAAATTATAGGAGCTTCCCTAGGATCTGGGACAGTAGGTATTAGGGAATGAATCACTACTGCTTGTGGGTTCAGGGCGGCCTCCCTAGCCACTTCATCGGCTAATCTATTTCCCCTAACTTCTGGTTCATTTCCTTTCTGATGACCATTTACGTGCACTATGGCTATCTCTCGGGGGAGTAATAGGGATTCCAAGACTCGTTTAATCAATTCTTCATGAACTAATTCCTTCCCCCGCCAATGATCAGTCCTCTTTCCTGCCATATCTTTCCGAAAGTGTGCACAACACCAAATGCATATTTAGAGTCAGTGTATACTGTTCCCTCTTTATTTTCTAATGCCCTAAGGGCTCTTTCCAATGCATACAGTTCGCAGGTCTGAGCTGACCACCCATTTGGCAGCCTTCCTGCCTCCACCACACTACCTTTTGTCCCATTTACGACTGCATACCCATTATGTCTTTTCCCTTCAGTCACCCGGGATGATCCATCTATAAAAAGTCTAGCCCCTGCTTGGAGCAGAACATCTCTCAGGTCCATGCGGACCTTAGTTTGGTATTCTATAATGTCAAGGCAGTCGTGCCCTGGATTCTGAGGAGAGTCTCCTTCCCCTTTCCAAAGAAAGGCAGCTGGATTTAAACAATTGTCAGTGACCAACACTAGATCATCTTTTTCTATTAATATCGCCTCATATTTCAGAATCCACGAGTCTGTCAACCATCGCCCAGCTTTTTGGTTTAGGATCGTTCTCACTTGGTGTGGGCTGCTTACTATTAGGGCTCCCCCAAATGTCAGCTTTCTGCTTTCCTGCACCAACAGTGCAGTGGCAGCAACAGCCTGCACACACTCAGGCCATCCCCGGGATACTGAATCCAATAGCTTCGAAGGATATGCTACTGGCTGTCTCATCCCTCCCCACCTCTTAGTTAATACTCCCAAAGCCGCTCCCTTATTTACGGTAGCAAAGAGGTGGAAAGGTTTATCTAGGGAAGGTAAGGCTAAGACGGGGGCATGAATCAGATCTCTTTTGAGTTTCTCAACTAGTTCTTTTTCCTCATCATCCCAATTTAGACATTTTGGCTCCCCCTCTAATAGTTTGAGATATAATTTCCTAGTCTTCTGAGCATAGGAATCTATCCATAATCTGCAATATCCCATTAGACCCAAAAATTTGCGTAACTCCCGTTTAGTGCTGGGCAGTGGCATCCCCACTATTCCCTCTATCCGTTCTGGGCTTATCTTTCGCTTGCCCTCACTCACTAAATGTCCCAAGTATTTTACTTCTTGCTCCACATATTGTAATTTGTTTCTAGATACTCGCAGTCCTTGCTGACCCAGGAAATTCAATAATTTGTTAGTGGCTTCTACTATTTCTCTTCTTTTTCCTGTTACTAAGACATCGTCTACGTACTGCAACAGGGTAGTCCCCTTGGGGTTGCTAAATTTCTCCAATATTTGTTCTAACATCTGTCCAAATAAATTCGGGGATTCCGTAAACCCCTGGGGGAGCACAGTCCACCGGTATTGCTGTTTCTGTCCTGTCTTAGTGTCTTCCCATTCAAAAGCGAACAAGTTCCTACTTTCCTCCACCAAGGGACAAGCCCAAAAGGCATCCTTTAAATCTATTGCACTAAACCATTTGTGGTCATGAGGGATCTTACTTAATAACGTATAGGGGTTTGGCACCACTGGGTGTCTGATCTGTACTATTCGATTTAATGTTCTCAAATCCTGCACCAATCGATAAGTTCCATCAGATTTCCGCACTGGTAGAATTGGGGTATTATAAGGAGACATACATGGCTCCAACAGACCATCTCTAATCAGTCCTTCAATTACTGGCTGCAGTCCTCGTTAACCTTCTATGGAAATAGAATATTGTCGCTCACAGACAACGTTCCCTTTCCGTTTTAAATTTATTAGAAGGGGAGGGATCTGTAGTTTTCCACGATTCCCTTCTCTAGCCCATACAATAGGGTCTATCTCTCTCTCCACATCCTCTGTCAACTTTGCCATTTGTACAACTAATTATTTTTCCTGAATTCCAATCTCCAGTCCTAAGAGGATAATTAAGTCTCTCCCTAGTAAGTTACTTCCTATATCAAGGATATACATCAGTTCCCCTATGACCCTATCCTTAGGACCTTCTATCATCATAGGTTTAAATACTGGAACAGTAAATCCTTCCCCTTTTACCCCCGAAACAGTAATTGACCGTGTCGACATTTCTACTTTCTTTGGTTTAAAATTCAACGATGACCGTGCTGCCCCCGTATCTACTAGGAAGACTACCTCTTCCATATAGGGTCCCACCTTCAGGTTTATCAAGGGTTCCTGGTTGGCCCCCGAGGGCAGGAACCCCTGACACCCCTATTCTTCATCAAAATTCATAAGCGGAATTGCCCTTTCTTCCCTTTGTAGATCAGGACACTCCCGCTTAAAATGTCCTATCTTCCCACAATAATACATCCTGCCTGTGAAGACCTCCATCTCTGCCCCTGTCTCTCGAACCCTCTATCAAATGCTCCCCCTTGTCCTCTCCCTCTCCCTCTTCCTCTCTGTCTTACATGCTGCCACCCGCCACTCCGGTTGCTCACTATTGGTTCATTTCTTTTCTTTACTACCGCATTAACCGGAGCTACCATCATTTTCACCTTCTGTTTTTGTCTCTCATCCTCCCTCTTTACAAACACTTTCTGTGGCTCTCTTAACAATTCATCTAATGGTTTTTCACTCCACTCTTCTAGCTTCTGTATCTTTCTCTGTAGGTCTGCCCATGCCTTTGTCACAAAATGTACTTTCAAAAGACCCTGTGCCACTGGGTCCTCAGGGTTCATTCCAGAATATTTCCGCATTGAGTCCCTTAATCTTTGCAAGAAAGCTCAGGGAGTCTCATCTTTCTCCTGTCTAACTTCAAAGGCTTTAGTCAAATTCTGTGACTTCGGCACTGCCTTTCTTATTCCTTTTAGAACCAGGTCTTTCAATTCCCTCATTTCTTCTCTATGCTCCGGGTTTTGGTTTTCCCACTGGGGGTCTCTGAGGGGAAACTTCACCTCTCCCTGTCCAGCATCCCCATCTCCAATCGGGTGTTCTCTGTCCCATATTTTAATGGCGGCTCCTCGTATAAGTCCCCTTTCTTCCCCAGTAAATAGTACATTCAAAATAGACATTAACTCAGCCCAGGTATACAGACTTGGCCCCAAAAATTGATCAATTTGTTCAGACAACCCCACCGGATCCTCAACTAGGACCCTCATTTCCTTTTTAAATGTTCTGACCTCCCCACTGGTGAGGGGGGCATTTACAAACACAATCTCTTTGTCCCCTATTGGTACTTCCCGAAAGGGATAGGTAGTTACGTTCTTCCCCTTTTTCTTAGGTTTACCCCCCTTAGGCTTTGATTTAGATCCTCCGGAGGCCTCCTCTACATCTACTGTAGCTTCCCTTTCTTTTGCTGAGGATTGAGGGTCAGGAACAACAACATCCCCGTCCACCGCCCCCTCATCCTCCTCTTGTGAATCCGTTCTCTGTCCCTGTCTGGCTGTCTGTCTCTCCTCCTCCCCCATGTTCATCTAACCTGATTTTATGGTACGGGGGGGCAAACAGCCAAGAGGATCCCAGGGACTAGGTGGGGCAGAGGGGGAATCCATTGTCTTTACTACCATCATTCCCAAACTGCCCTTCCAACAGGGCGCATAGTCCGCCTCCTCTTGACTAAAAGGTTGTTTTTTATTCACATACAAATCTAAATACTGACATACCCAATCCTCGTCCGAACCATACTTTGGCCAGAAGACAGCCGGACGAAGGATTGGGTCTTTGGTCTATACTAAACAACAATATTTAATCATTTTCTTTTTATCTTTTGCTCTTGTAAAAGTATTACTTGTCCATTCCTGCAACATCCTCCCCAACGGACTTTGCAAAGGAATGTTACCAGGGACTTTTTCTTCTTCCTTTACTCCGTGAAAGTTACTCTGCTTACCCCCCATTTCCCGGGGCCCTCGCTTGTCCCTCAGCGAGTAAATACCCCTTTTCCCGGCCACCAAGGCAATACTTAAAAGTCAGGTTTCTTACCTTGGTCTGAGCACAGATTTGCCTGGCCCTTATCGTCGTATGTTCTATCGAGCTCCTATCACTGTCTGATTCAGATGTCTCTCTTGTGGGATCCGTACCAGTCGCCCAAGGGATCGGACCAAACCAGAACACGAGACCGCTCCTCAATGGGGAACGGGACGCGTCTTCCCAGTGTCCAAGGCCAGCCACTCGCCCCGGCGATGGAAGAAAATCCCGGACAGCCCCCAATTGTGAGAAACAAAGCTCACACACTTCAATAATTGCAGTCCGAGACAAAATCTGAATCAGTAGTGTCCTTTATTTTTACACTTGCAAGTGGGTATGATGTCCAGTGCCAAGCAAGGCAGAGGACATACACACCAAATTCAACAAACTCTCGATATTAATACAATTTGGTTCTTACATTTTTTTTTCTTATTTCATTGTTTCCCCCCCTGTTTACATCCTCCACTTCCCTAAGACTGGTCCCACCACTCCTGTTTATCTCTTGTCTTATCCGGCCTTGTCTGTGACGAAATGCTTTTTTCTGGCCTCACAAGGCCGTTTGACCTCATCCCGCTGCAGGTCATTGTTAGGCATATTCTTTCTTCATCAGTATCTACTCTTTCCATCTGGGTTTCTCCCGAAGCCACTCTGATACCTATGACCTCTTTAATTAGGGTTTGTTCCTGTGTCTCTGTAAAAGTGGGAAACAGATGTTCATACCTACTATTTGTACAGGCGTATCTGGCCTAACTTCATCCCCTCACAACATCTTATCTATTTGCCCATAATATCTACCATTGTTTTGCAATCACGTTTCATGCTGGCATACAATTTTAGCTGATACAAAAACAATTATATATTTCCTCCACACAGTTTCCATTCTTGTTGACTCAGCTCCCGGCCGAAACAACCACACACTGATGTGAGTTCATTTACTTTGTATCAGAAATTATAATTGCAGAATTGCAGAACTGCAGAAGTAACATTAATTTCCTATATCCCACACTGGATATGATTCCATTGCAACATGAAGCTGCTGAGTGTTACAGAATTTGCTACACCCCATCATATCATCTACTTTGCTGTCTGTCTTTTGTGAATTATATTTAAGACATTGGCACGGGAATAGAATATAGTGAAGCGTGATTTGCAGGAAGAATAGAAAAAGCACAATGTTTGTGTTTAAAATGGTGAGAAATTCTGAAACGTTATTGATCGGGGGTTTGGCTGAACTTGTTCATAAACATCAGAAAGTTGACATAATAGTAGTTCCAGCAGATAGGAGGACACGACATACACTCACCATTCTTGCTGGCAGCTTTTGTCCGGCAATGAGTTTAACACGACGTGGATTGACGTACATACTGGAATATAATCGCGCAGTTCGGGGTGGTTTACATGCGAAATTACAGATACACAGGAGTGAGTTACTGATTGGTAACTAATGGAGGGGTCCGTGGTGATTTATATACAGATTAACAGGTACCCAGGAGTGAGTTATAGACTAGAAACTTATTGAGGGGTTCGTGCTGGTTTATATACAGAAGAACAGACATCCAGGAGTGAGTTACAGACTAGAATTTTGTTTTTAGATGAGATTAGATTACATACAGTGTGGAAGGGCCCTTCGGCCCAACAAGTCCACACCGCCCCGCCGAAGCGCAACCCACCCATAACACAACGGGCAATTTAACCTGGCCAATTCACCTGACCTGCACACCTGTGGGAGGAAACCGGAGCACCCGGAGGAAACCCACGCAGACATGGGGAGAACGTGCAAACTCCACACAGTCAGTCGCCTGAGGCGGGAATTGAACTCGGGTCTCTGGCGCTGTGAGGCAGCAGCGCTAACCACTGGGCCACCGTGCCGCCCACAAATCTTGTCCAAGGTTTGAGGTGGTTACTGTCCAGAGTTCCTTATAAATGAACGTCAGTTACGGATTGGAATTTTATCAAGGGGATCGGGATGATTTTATGCAGAATAGCAGATACCCAGGCGTGAGCTACAGACTACAATCAGGTTGAGGGGATTGTGCGATTTATATACAGAGCAATTGGATACGAAAGGGCAGAAAAGAAGGAGACATTACCCACCATGGACCAAGTCAAAAATGAGCTGAGCCACACAGGATTCAAATACTGTATGTGAAGTTTTCCATCTGTTCTGACACTTAGCCAGGAGGTTAACCATTGCCCAATATTTAGGAGAATTCATAATATGTTCTCAGATTTTACCAGGGATTGAAGTAATATCGCGAGGAAAAGGTTATTCTAAGTTTATTATCAGATTATTGTAAGGCCACACTGAGTAATTAAAATTGATCTGCGATAAATTTGTTTTGCTGAAACAGTTCCAAATCTTTTCTCACCCATTTAAGTGTTGAAGTGATGAACTATATTACTTTCCTGACTCCCCACTGTCCTACATCTAAGACGATCCTCCTCTGTTTTTCACGTTTACTGGAGAGATTAATATCCTTTTATAATGTATCGCCATACTGGTTAGAATGCCGCCTTTCTCACACTGTCTCATTTACATTCAATCCTTTTTAAAGACATTGAAACCAACAGACACGCAAAGTTCCAAAAAGATGCAGGTGCATTATTTTCTTTTATTTGTGGACAACGCACAATTTGAACCCAGAGCAATCAGTGTGGGATTGGAGAAACCCTGGATTTTGGGATGGGGCCTAGCCACATAGGATTCTGATCCAAAGCTGCAAATATACAATTCAGTGGCTGAGCTGTTCAGGTTTTGTATATTTGAGTCTCCCAGATATTTCGAGCTTGCCAAGTAAGTCAGACGTTGCTGGGAAGTGAAATTTGTCTCTCCGCATTCACTTCAAACAGATTCTGCAATTGGCAATTTAGTCACCATCAAGGAGCTGTCTCCATTTCCTACATCTGCTAGGATCTATGAATGGAAACAGCTTTTGACACATTGCCCCCTCGCCCTTGCAGAAACCTTTCCTGACTCAAGTGAGTCAGGCAGGTATCTTAGATTTGTCCACAGCCGCCATTTCTTATTAGCACAGCACTGCCATTGATTTTATAAATAGGGAAATGCAAGAGTGACTGGCAAAATCTATGCAGTTTGAGATAATTGAACATTTGTCCCCAAGTAACAGTTAACATTCTCTGACCTTACCATAAATTAGAAAGTGAGAATGACAGACTATGTGAATAGGCAAAATTGTGTGGGGTTAGGAATTGATGAAATCACCCATCCCGCTGATTCTGTCCCCATCAAACACACTCAGGGCAGCTCCATTAATGTCCCTCCACACGTTCTCCATTTGAATCTTTCAAAGTCTGGGGAGAATGTGGTGAGATACAAAGTAAATCTCGCTCTCCACTGTCTCCTCGAACACTCCAAGGACAGTGACAGCATGGGGTTTAGATGCAGAGTAAATCTACCTGTCCACTGTCCCATCAAACACTCCCATGATAGGGACAGCACGGGGCTTAGGTACAGAGTAAATCTGCCTCTCCACTGTCCCATCAAACACGACCAGGAGAGGGACAGCAGAGTTTGAGATACAGATTAAAGATGCCTCTACACTAAACACAACAAACACTTCCAGGAAAGGGACAGCCACAGGTGTTCAAAGTTTGTGAGAAGATTTGTATCTCGGGTGGTCATTGTTGTGGTTCTGTTCGCCAAGCTGGGAATTTGTGTTGCAGACGTTTCGTCCCCTGTCTAGGTGACATCCTCAGTGCTTGGGAGCCTCCTGTGAAGCGCTTCTGTGATCTTTCGTCCGCCATTTGTGTGGTTTTAATCTGCCACTTCCGGTTGTCAGTTGCAGCTGTCCGTTGCAGTGGTCGGTATATTGGGTCCAGGTCGATGTGCTTATTGATTGAATCTGTGGATGAGTGCCATGCCTCTAGCAATTCCCTGGCTGTTCTCTGTTTGGCTTGTCCTATAATAGTAGTGTTTTCCCAGTCGAATTCATGTTGCTTGTCATCTGCGTGTGTGGCTACTAAGGATAGCTGGTCGTGTCGTTTTGTGGCTAGTTGGTGTTCATGGATGCGGATCGTTAGCTGTCTTCCTGTTTGTCCTATGTAGTGTTTTGTGCAGTCCTTGCATGGGATTCTGTACACTACATTGATTTTGCTTATGCTAGGTATCGGGTCCTTCGTTCTGGTGAGTTGTTGTCTGAGAGTGGCTGTTGGTTTGTGTACTTTTATGAATCCTAGTGGTCGAGGTAATCTGGCTGTCAGTTCGGAAATGTTCTTGATGTATGGTAATGTGGTTAGTCCTTTGGGTTGCGGCATATCCTCGTTCTGTTGTCTGTCCCTTAGGCATCTGTTGATGAAATTGCACGGGTATCCGATTTTGGCAAATGCATTGTATAGGTGTTCTTCTTCCTCTTTTTGCAGTTCTAGTGTGCTGCAGTGTGTTGTGGCCCTTTTGAATAGTGTCTTGATGCAACTTCTTTTGTGTGTGTTGGGGTGGTTGCTTTCGTAGTTCACAACACTTATTTCCCTCAACACTAAACACAATAAACAGTGCCAGGACAAGATCAGCATGGGGTTAGATCCAGAGTAAATTTCCCTCTGCACTGTTCCCCCATCAAACACTCCCAGGGCAATGACGACATATGATGAGATACAGAGTAATTCTCCCTGTCGACTGTCCCATCAAACACTCCAAGGACTGCGACAGCACGGAGTTAGACACATGGTTAGATACAGAACACATCTCCGTCTACAATATCTCATCACTCTCAGGACTATTACAACACAGGGTTAGATATAAGTAAATCTCCCTCTCCAGTCTCCCATCAAACAACACCAGGAGAGGGACTGCACAGGGTTAGATACACAGTAAACCTTCCTCTACACTCCCAGCACAGGGACAGCACAGCGTTAGATGCAAGGTAGATCTCCCTCTCCACTGCGTCATCAAACACCCCCGGGACAGGGATAGTGCGGGTTAGATACAGAGTAAATCTCCCTCTCCACTGACCCATCAAATACTCCCAGAAACAGTGACAGCACAGGGGTAGATACAGAGTAAGTCTCCCTCTGCACTGTCTCATCAAACGCCACCTGGACACGGATAGCTCAGTGTTATATACAGAGTTAGGATCTCTCAACACTAAATCCAACAAATAGTGCTAGGACAAGGTCAGCATGGGGTTAGGTAGGGAGTAAATTTCCCTCTACCATGTTCCCCATTAAACACTCCCAGGGCAATGACAACACATGATTAGATGCAGAGTAAATTTTTATCTTCACTGCCCCATTAAATACTCCCAGGACAGTGACAATATGGGGTCTGAT
Organism: Chiloscyllium plagiosum; assembly: GCF_037043375.1. Classification (NCBI taxonomy): domain Eukaryota; kingdom Metazoa; phylum Chordata; class Chondrichthyes; order Orectolobiformes; family Hemiscylliidae; genus Chiloscyllium; species Chiloscyllium plagiosum. The sequence goes on along the minus strand of NW_028270178.1, from coordinate 21,589,175 downwards.
ACAAAGATAAGCTCTCGCTCCACTGTCCATCAAAGACACCCAGAGCAGGGACAGGACGGGGTTAGATTCAGAGTAAATATGATTCTACACTAAACCCAACAAACATTCCCAGTAAAGGGATGGCACAGGGTAAGATACAGAGTAAATATCGCTCTCCTCTGCCCGAGCAAACACTCCCAGTACAGTGACAGTGCAGGATTAGATACAGACTAATCTTTGACAGGGACAGCATGGGGGTCAGACACTCATTAAATCTCTCTCTCCATTGTCCCATCAAACACTCCCAGGACAGTGACAGCACGGAATTTAGATACAGAGTAAATCGCCCGCTACATTGCTCCCCATGAAACACTCCCAGCCAGGGACAGCATAGGGTTAAATACAGAATAAATCTCACTCTACAGTATTCCCCAATCAAACACTCCCAGGATACAGGGTTAAATACAGAGTGAAGCTCATTCTGCACTGTTCCCCCATCAAAACACCCAGGACAGTTTAGGTTCAAAGGGGTTTTTCTTTGGGAGATCCTCATCCACTGAGATAGTGCCATCAACCCCAAAGTGAGATTGATAGACTGGGTGAATGGGCAGAACTGTGTTCGATGGTGTTCAGTGCAATCATATGACTTACATTCTGAGGGGACATTGGACAAACAAGTGCTGGTTTGCTTTCGAATTGATAAGGTTAAGCAGTGATCTGATTGATATTTTCAAGATATGAAAAAGACAAGACAGGGTAGATCAAGATCAATAATTCCCACTTGTTGGAGATTCTAGAACAGAGGGAGCAAAGTCTTAGAATAAAGACCCAGAGCGTTCAAGAGAGATGTTAGGAAGCACGTTGGCTCACAAAGGGAGGGAGAGGTTTGGAACTGTTTTTCACAAAAACCAGTGGATGTCTGATCAGTTGTTTAGATTAAACCCTACACTGTTTGCATCAACACTCTCAAGACAAGGACTGTGTGGGGGTTTGATAAAACCATAGAATCCTAGATTCCCTATATTGTGGAAGCAGGCCATTCGTCCCAACACGTCCACACTGACCCTCTGAAGAGTAACCCATCCAGACCCATTCCCCCACCCTATTATCCAATATTTACCCCTGACTTATGCACCTAACGTATGCATCCCTGAACACTGTGGGACAATTGAGCATGGCCATTTCACCCGAACCAGCACGTCTTTGGAGTGTGGCAGAAAACCGGAGCACCCAGAGGAAACCCACACAGACACGGGGACAATGTGCAAGCTCCAGACAGACAGTCTCCAGAAGTTGGAATAGAATCAATGTCCCTGGCGCTGTGAGGCAGCAATGCTTACCACTGAGTCGCCCTGCCGCCCCACAGTGGTAAATCTACCTTTACTGTTCTGCATCAAACACTTCCAGGGAAGGGACAGCACGGAGTTGCACACAGTGTAAAGCGCCCTGTACACTATCCCCATCATTCCCTCCATCGTCAGCTAAAGCATTGAGTTTGATACGGAGTAAAACTCCCTCGATGATATCACAATCAAAAAATTTAATGCCATGTATAATCTGAAGAGAGATGCTGATTGAAACTCACTCCTGACTCTCCCCATTCTTACACACATGCACACAGAGACACCCACACACACACAGACAACAAAATTGGAAGAACTCCACAAATTCATCACCAAATGCTTTGTTTGATTCTCTCTGCTCTGATTCCCTGTTAGATTGATGGTTTTGAACATTCACATGGACAAGCGTCCTAATCCCATGTGCCATGTCCTACTCCCAAACACAGCATCTGATTCCAATCCAGAGTGTGATCGCGGAGCCTCTCAGTGTCGGAGATTTGTGAGTCTTGAGCCTGACCCCGGTGTGTGAATGCCCTGTGTTCATCTGACATCGAGCAATTATTTCATGGAGTTGTAATGTTTGCAAACTCAATAACTTTGGTCATTCAATGTCCCAATGTAACAGTGTGAGCAAAAGTGTGTGAACGTGTGCGACCAGCGCATTGCATTAATGGGTCAAATATGAGTTTTCTCCCGCAACTATTAAATATTCAACAACATTTTCCAGATCCTTGTACACAAACCACAGAAAGCCAATGTGATGTTACTCAATTTCAGAAGTGCTCTTGGGACATGTTCCCCTCTCCTGTGCTGACAGAATTCCTGATCCATAACTGAATCCTTCTCTGTTCCTGACCCTCAGGTTAACGTTGTAGCATATAACCTGCATTGTACATCCTCAGTTTGACATCCAAACACCATCATTTCCCATCTCACTGTATTCCATCTGCAGGATGCTGAGAGATGACCACACACAAACTGTGAGGAGCTGTTTTAATCTGGAAAACCAGGAGGAAAGATTCCGAAGGTGTCAGCCATCTTAGGTATGTTGGTGCAGCCATTTCATGTTAGCCCAACACTGACATTATCTTTATACACAGGGAGAAGCAAGAAAGAATGGGAACATGGGGAGTGTGTGTGTATCTGAGTGCAGTACAGATTTACCAGAATGATAGCCCTACAGCAAAGGGTCACTGGGAGGGAGGGAAATGACCCAAACCCAGGATTGTACCTTGGAATTTAGAAGGATTGAATGGATTGAAAGTTTTTGAGACAACAAGGTAAACGGCTGAGTTAGGTAGAGAGAAATGCTTCTTGCTGCTTCTGGGTCGAGGATTAAAATCAACGTCTAAAACTCTAACAATGCTCTGAAATTGTTTCAAAATGAAAATGAATTTACAAAGCCTCCCAAATTCTCTGTGTGATATTGCACAGACTGTCTTACTCACTCACTCTCTGAACATATCCAAACCCCTTCCCCCTTCCCAGCCTTTCTGTATCCTCCTTGCATTTTACTATCCCACATCCGTTTGTGTTGTTAGCAAACGGAACACAGGATTCCATCATCTCAGTTATTCATAGAGACTGTGTCCAGTGCATTGTCGGCAGTTTCAGGCTGTGATTGGGTTAAATCCAGGCCTCTTGCCCCAGGTAACTATTCGGTGACCGTTTTGACAAAGAGAAAGGCCTCAGCCCTCAAATGCCTGTTTTACAGAAATTATGTGCTTCACACTAATTGGCCAATCACAGTAAGGAAGTTTCTCTGAGTGTTTTACTGTGATGACATCAGCAATCCAGTGTAACACTTTCATCCTCAGACACCTTCCCAACGACAGTAAACAGCGACTGCTTGTATCCTCCTCGGTGGTAAAAACAATGACTGCAGATGCTGGAAACCAGATTCTGGAGTAGTGGTGCTGGAAGAGCACAGCAGTTCAGGCAGCATCCAAGGAGCTTCGAAATCGACGTTTCGGGCAAAAGCCCTTCATCAGGAATAACGGCAGTGAGCCTGAAGCGTGGAGAGATAAGCTAGACGAGGGTGTGGGTGGGGAGAAAGTAGCATAGAGTATAAGTGAGTGGGGGAGGGGATGAAGGTGAAATGACCTGGGAGTTGCAGTGGGAGAGGCTCAAGCACACAGACACACACACACACACACACACTCACACACAAAGTCTTGGTTTCATTTTCATTTCTAAATGGACCACGGCGACCTGAGATAGAGGATGGAATTAGGGAATTGAGCTCTATGATTAGCATTGATCAGGGATATGAAGAGGTTAGTTAGAGAATAACGCTCACTGGACAATGTCCCACCAAATACTCCAAGGACAGATAGGGTTAGATACAGAGTAAATCTCCCTTTCCAATGTCCCCTCAAAAAATTCCCAGGACAGCGAGAGCACAGTGTTAGATTCAGAATAAAGATGCTTCAACGTTAAACCCAATGAACACTCCCAGGAAAGGGACAGCATAGGGTTAGACACAGAGTTAAGGTACCTTTACTCTGTCCCATCAAACACTACTAGGGCAGCGACAGCACAGGGTGAGATACAGAGTAAGTCTCCCTCTGAACTGCCCAATCAAACACTTCCAGGACAGTGATAGTTCGGGTTAGATACCGAGTAAACCTCACTCTACACTGTCCAATAAAACTGTCCCAGGACAGTGACAGCACGTGGTTAGATACGGAGTAATTCTCCCCCACCACTGCCCTATCAAACACTCCCAGGACAGTGACAACACAGGGCTAGATACAGAGTACTTCTCCTTCTCCACTGTCCCATCAAATATTCCCAGCACAGTGACAGCACTGGGTTACACACGCGGCTAGATACAGAATACGTCTTCCTCTACACTGTCTCATCAAACACTCCCAGGACTGTTGCAGCACGGGTGTTAGATACAGAGTAAATGTCCCTCTCCCTGTTTCATCAAACACCACCAGGACAGGGATAGCACAAGGTTAGATACCGAGTAAACCTCACTCTCCACAGTCAAATCAAACCCTCCCAGGACAGGGACAGCGCAGCATTAGATACAGAGTAAATCTCCCTCTCCACTGTGACATCTAACACCCCCAGGCCAATGATACCTCATGGTTAGATACAGAATAATTGTCCCTCTCCCTGTCTCATCAAGCACCACCAGGAGAAGGACAACACGGGTTTAGATACACATTAAACCTTACTCTTCACTGTAAAATCAACCCCTCCCAGGACAGGGACAGCACAGCGTTAGATACAGCGTCAACCTCACTCTTCACTCTCATATCAAACACTCCCAGGACTGTGATAGCACAGGGTTAGGTAAAGAGTAAATCTCCCTCTCGACTGTCTCATCAAACGTTCCCACTACCGTAACAGCACGAGGTTAGATACGCGGTTAGATACAGAATAAGTCTTCCTGTACATTGTCTCATCAAACGCTCCCAGAACTGTTCAATACAGAATAACTGTCCCTCTCCACTCTCTTATTAAACACCACCAGGAGAGGGACAGCATAGCGTTAGATACAGAGAAAACCTCACTCAACGCTGTCCCATCAAACACACCCAGGACGGGGACTGTGTGGGTTTTGATAAAGTGTAAAACGCCCTCTCCACTGTCCCATGAAACACCACCTGGACAGGGACAGCACAGGGTTAGATACAGAGTGAGGATCCCTCGACACTGAATCCAACAAACACTGCCAGGACATGATCAGCATGGCGTTAGACACAGAATAAATCTCCTACTATACTTTTCTCCTATCAAGTACACACAGGATTGGAACTGCACGGGTCTATGCTGCACTCAAATGGATCAGGGCTTCTAATTCCCCACTCTTTCCTACCTTTCCCTATTTATAAAGCCAATGTCGCTGTTGTGCAAACATTAGAAAGTGTCAATGGACAAACCTAAGCTGACTGATGGACTCCTTCTGAATCACCAGTCCTGACTTCACTGAGTCCAAGATGGTATCTTGATTCAACAAAATCAGTGTGAAGGATGTCACAGAACAAAGTTATGACATTTTAGTGGCGTAGAGGCTGGGGGAGATGCAAAAGTTGGAAAATCAAGAATTTGAAGACCCTGCCGACATTATCCACATTGGTATTAAAAGTGTTTGGTCGTGAAATAATTCTTCAGAGGCCGCAGCCCATCACCAATTACATTTGATTAACAAATGCGTAGCCTTTTACAACATCTTCCAGCACAGTCAGTCATTCAGCACCTCATTATCACTGACATTCAAAACTATCATGTCAGCCAGGTCTCCCTAATTGGCCCAGAATAGCAGCCCCAATCATGGAACTGTGAGAACCAGCTGGCTGACCGCATTATAATCTCTAAAGGTTGAAAAGGTGATGCGTTCCTGAAATTTGAATGTTACAATTTAGACAAGAGATTGAAGAAGCTGATCTCCACCCATTCTCAGATTGCATATTAGATGGCTGAAAGCCTGGATGCAAAAATTCTTTCCAGGAGGAAAGGCTTTGGACACGTCGATTATTGGTGCAGTTTGTGGGCTAATACCATCTCTACATATCGCAAATATGGGTTTCCTCTTTACTGTTGAGAATTGCTACGATCTGGGGATACAAGACAACGCCATTGCAGTACATTTAAGCAAAACGTCAAAGGTTTGAGAAGCTGGGATAGAAATCAGTTTGGATGAAATTGAAGCTCGCCACGTGAAAATTAAAATCTGTCAGTGAATGAGACAATGATTAGAAAGACAACAACTTTGTGTTTCGCAGTTCTTCACTTCAGGATAAAAATGTCGCTTCCATGCCTCACAGATTCAGTGACAGACTTCTTTCTGGAGTGTTACTCCCTGATTTTCGGGACATCCTCAGTAACGTATGCGTTAAGTAATACAATTACTGTCAAAACTTCACCTATTTTTGAGATGATATTTGGATGGAAACAGATTGGAAGAATACATTGGTATTTTTATCCGTTTACAACCGTCCTAGAACTTAAAGCTACAATGCACAATTAGAACTTAAAGCCACAACACGCCAATTTATACCTTCTTGTAACATTGAATCGGAACAAGAGCATCATGTAAGCAGGCGGCATGGGTTGAAATTTATTATTCTTTCTTCACTAATTTCGCACATTCCTACACATAGAAAACTGTCATCCTGAAAGAGATTTTCTAAGGAATTGGATCACCGTGTTCGTTTCCATTGAACATATACAAAAATGGTAGATTTGAAACAGCTAATAACAAGGTGTTGACACATCGAAGGTTTCGGTCTCAAATGTAAATTGAAGAATTGACACGGTGTTTATCAGAACACAATGCATTCCCCTGCCAAGACCTACATTATACCTGCAGAACAAATGCAGCCCTGCAAACAAAAGTTTAACGATTTACTGAATTCCAACGGTCCAGTATCCTGGTGTCAGCCTCATTCCTGAAGAAGGGCTTATGCCCGAAACGTCGATTCTCATGCTCCTCGGATGCTACCTGGCCTGCTGTGTTTTTCCAGCACCACATTTTTCAACTCTGGCATTCCAGAATCTGCAGTCCTCACTTTCTCCTAGTCCATGATTGTGGGCCGTTCTTTATCCTTCTCCAGCACTTGCTGCCTCATTCACTCTGCCCTCTTTCGCAATCTCTCCTTTTATACACGCAGCCTTCCTCTCTCCTCTCCCTTTCACCCATCTTCTGCCTCTTGTAAACTTACTTAATTAACACCATGAAACATAGGCGCGAAATCAGACCGTTCGGCCTTTCGAGTCTGCCCTGCCATTCAATCAAGAATGATACGCATGTCGACTGCATTCTCCAGTCTTCTTCTCGTAACTGCTGATCCCCTTACTAAGCAATAACCTATATATCTCTGCCTTAAGTACATTCAATGAATTGCCATTCACTGCCATCTCCAGGAACTAGTTCCATAGTTCACCAAGCTCTTGAAGAACATTTCCTTTTTCACATCAACTCTGGAGGATCGCTGCTTTACTATGAGGCTGTGATGTTGCATTCTAATCTGTCCTCCCAAAGGCAGCATCTTCATTTCCACGTTGTGCAGGCCTCCTAATATTCCGTAAATTTCAGTCAGATATTCCCTCATCATCATGAACTCCAGGAATGACAGTCTCAGTGTTTCGAACTGACACTCATACAACAGATCCTTCATCCCTGCCATTATTCTTGTCCATCTCCAATGGAACAAGGACAACGCTAGTACATCATTTTTTTATACACTCTGTCAAAAACTGCTGACTGTATTCCAAATGCAGTCGGAACAGAGCTTAACAGACTTTCTACTGATCTTGTATTATAGTCCACTTGAAGAGAATGCTGACACTCCACTTGACTTCCTGACAGCCAAGTGAACATGCCTATTAACTTCAAGAGAATCCTGACTCTCAAGTCCTTTTGCGCTTCAGAATTTCGAAGCATTCCTCTTTTAGAACGTAATGCTTTCCCCTCCATCATTCAGCACCAATGCAGCCTCCTCCTGTCCCACATCAGAAAACTCCTGGTGCCCTCTTCCCCTTTGTCAATCTGCATCTTATCATTCAAACCTGTATAGGTGGAGGTAGGATGTATAACGAACTGTAAATACTGGTTGGGTTTGTCTATTGACCTCAAAAAGGACCGGAGACATACGGAATGGATTAAACGGGAGATCTGCAGCGTACGGCTGCAACCATGGTTCACTTTAATCGACGTACAGTTTAGATAATCGAAACTAAAAATAATGTTGTGGAAGTCGATTTTCTGAAGTCCACACGCGATGCCGTTTTAGACCAACACATTGAGGAAGTAACTAGACTACAGGTTATTCTGACTGGTCATAGTGCAATGCGACGGAGTTAATTAATAATCTTATTGTGTTGGGGAAAAGCACAAAATACTAGAATTATTTCTTAAGATGGAGAATGAAGCAATCGAACCTGAAATGAGGATATTGAATTTAAATGAAGAGGAGAAGAAAGTATTGATCGATAGTTTGGCAGTGATGGATTGAGCAACCTTAGTGGATGGGTTATCAGTGGCTAGGCAATAGACAATATATCAGTAAAGTGTGAATGTGTTACAACAGCAATCATTTCCCCTCTGGTGCAACAATAAATCAAGAATTTTGAGAGTACAGAGTTCTGCCTGACTGCATATGGGATTGCAAATCTTTCTGATTTTCAGCAGTTTTATATACAGCACAGAAACATGAAATCAATCCTCGAGGGCATATATCTGCCTGCTCTCGACCAGGCATATCTACATGCATGGAATGTCCAACAAACAACGCTGTTCATATGTAATTACGAATAACTTCAATACACAATTATATTTACGTACAAGCAGCAACACCTTTAATGTACACTAATTTTAATAGGGAAAAACAAATAGCTCCAATGCAGAACGGTATTTATATCTAAACTGAAACCGTTCCAATACATTAATAATTTTAGTTATCAATATGAAAAGTTCCAATACGCAACAGTATTTATGTAGAGACACAAAGTGCTCCAACATACGAAAATATAAAATATAAATTGTATATCCATATGCATACATATAAGAAGTTAGACTCAGATGTAACACTATTACAATTGAATTCAGAGAACTACAAAGACATGAAGAAGATGCTGGCCAGAGTTGGTTGGAAGGAGAACCTAGTACAGAATACAGAGGGGCAGCAATGCCAGGAGTTTATGGTGCAAATTCAGGAGAAGGAGCAGAAATCCTAGGAAGAACAAATGTACTAAGGAGAGAACGAGACAACAATGGCTGAGTAGGGAAGCTATGGACAGCATCGAAACAAAAATGCATACTCTGTTGAAGTTTGGTGTGAAGTCAGAGGATAGAGAAACATTTAAAGACATACAAAGGAGAATTAAAAATCACTAGGTGGAAGAAGTTGGAATGTGAGGGTAAGCTACCAAGTAATATCAATGAAGATTGCAAAAGATTTTCGATAGGTAAGAGGAAAGAGATAGGTAAAAGTATATGTTTGACTACCGAAAAATGAGGCTGGTGAAGTAGTTTTGGAGAACAAGAGATGTCAGAGGAACTGAATGCGTAATTTGCATCACTTTTTAAAGTGAAAGCACCAAATACGTACGAGACTCAAGGGAGTCAGTTTCGAGGTGTGCGTGAATGGGGAATGTTGCTGGGGAATGTGCAAAATCCAAAAATGATAAATCAACGGCACCTGACGGACTATATTCCACAGTTCTGAAGGAGATAGCTGAGGAGATTGCAAAGGCGTTGGTGATGATCTTTCAGGAATGAGTGGAGTCAGAAACAGTCGCAGAGGATTCGAAATGGCTCATGTATCATTCCTATTTAAGAAGGGAAACAAGCGGAAGACTGGAAAGTTTAGGCCAGTTCATCTGAACTCAGTCGTCGTTATGATTTTCAGCTCATGTTTTAAGAATGAGATGCAGCCTGCTTGGATATACATGGTGAAATAGGGCTGAGACAGCTCAGCTTCATCAAGGGGAGGAACAGCCTGACACATCTTTTACAGTCCTTTGAGAATGTAACAAGCAATTTAGGGAAAGGAGAGCTTTGGTGATCTCTGTGGAATTCCTGACCCTTGGTATGCCCCGCAAAGGAAACAGCTAAACAAGACGAGAACCCATGGTGTTAGGAGCAAGGTACTGGCATGGATAGAGGATTGACTGCCTTGTGATAAAGAAGAGATTGTGGATAAAGAGATCTTTTTCAGTATGACAGCCGATGACGAGTGAAATTCCAAAGGGCTGAGTATTGTGACCACAACTATTCACGTGCACATAAATGATCAACATGAAGGAACTGAGGTCATTGTTGCTGAGTTTTATGGTTACACAAATATATGTGGAGGGACAGATAGTTTTAGGGAAGCAATGGTGCTGCAGAAGGGACAGCTACATAGTGAGAAACATTCAAAACTGAGAGTCCAGAAATGGTATGTTTCCATCAGTGTAACAATGAAGGCAGGTATATTTACGAAATTGTGAATGACGAGAGAAATTGAGATTCCTCACAGGAAGAATCAGAGGTAAGGTATAGAGAACAGGGATCGCGTGTTTCTCCAGAATAGCACAAGAGCAAATGCAATGTACTCAACAGGGAAAACTGGAGGACAAAAAGAGGTCAAGAGATAACTTTGTCAGACAGGGCTAAGGAGAACACAAAGGGATTCGACAAGTACATTAAGGACAATAGAGGAACAAGGTCGAGAATAGGACCAATTAAAGATCAACAATTCCACTTTTGCATGGAGCCGCATGAGATGGCTAAGTTATGAAATGAATATTTCCCGTTAGTAATCATTGAGGAGTAGAACATGTACATGTACATTAGAGAACTTGGAGAAATAAATAGTGAGTTCTTCTAACAGAGGAATATCTTAAAACGCACAAAGGTGGAAATATCCCTGGGGTCTGATCAAGTGTAACCCAGAATCATGTGGGAAGCTAGAGAAGACTGGGCTTCATTCTGAGACATTTAAATCATTGATAGCCACCGAACAGGTACTGGAAGTCTAGAGGCTGGTTAATGTGCTGCCAGTATTGAAGAAAGATTGTCAGGAAAAGCTAGGGAACTATAGACCAGTGAGTTTGATGTTATTGATAGGTAAGAGAGTGGGTGAGTGAAATACTTCCAAGGAGGCATCTCTAAGTCTCCTTTTTATAAAAGTGCACAATGCATGTACTCGGAGCAGCTTGATCAGTGCCTTCGCTAAAATGAGGAGAATTTATGAGACCCCTGTCTATATGTGTCAGATACGGCTTTTTGATTGGTCCTGGTTAACAGCGCCAATCATGGATTTCATATTCGATGAGATCGATTGGGTTCTTTTTCTAACCACTGTCGAGGCCATTCCGAAGGACAGGAAGTATTTGGAAAGGCAAGGAATGAACAGCGATCGACCATAAGGCTTGGTGCATGAAACATAATGTCTTCCCAACTTCATTGAATTTTTCTGAAGAAGTGATAAGGAGGACTGATGAAGACAGAGTGGTGGACCTTTTCTGTAGTGATTTCAACAAGGCCAAATGTCCAGTGGTATAACTGCAAGGATTGATACTAATTCCACTGCGATATGTGATTTATGTTATTTTTGTTTTGGTGTGAATACAGCAGGGATGGTTGCAATTTTGAAGATTACACTAAAATCGATTCGGAGATGCCGGTGTTGGACCGGGGTGTACAAAGGTAAACATCACAAAACACCAGGTTATAGTCCAACAGGTTTAATTGGAAGCACACGAGCTTTCGGAGCGACGCTCCTTCATCAGGTGATTTTGGTGTTGTGTGATGTTTAACTAAAATCGATGGTCGAATAGATAGTCTAAAAGGTCATCACATAGTGCACCAGGACACAGGTCAGATGGGCTAGTGCAATGATGAGTAACAGGGGGAGTTTAGTATGGACAAATGTGACGTTCTAAATTTGGCAGTGCAAGTAAGGGCAGGACCTATACACTTCATGCTAAAGTCTTGAGGAATGTTGGCGAACGAAGAGGCCTTGGATTGGAGTCTGATATTTACTTGTAAGTGATTTCGCGGGTACACCAATTTTACTTGCATCATTGGAGGCCTACGTTTATAGAAATTATAAAATTACAAGGGGCATTGATGCTGTGACAAGCAAGGTCTTTTTCCAGCGGCGAGATCTCCAAAACTTGAAGGCTTTGTTTCGGGGGAGAGGGGAAATATCTGTTCCTCTGGATGAATGATTTATATACTGTCACACATATTTCGGGTGGAACCACGAAAGACTTTCTGTCGCCTGGCATTGACCATACCAGAACCCCTCAAAACAGTTTAGGAAAGCAGCCCAGAACCTACAATTTCCAGTTATTTTAAGCAGGTGTGAAGTGGAATGATGCAGCTGGTCCAACTCGGTTTTAAACCAAACAGAATTTATTTACACACGAACAAAAGAGAACAGAATATAGAATAACATAATTGTACTGAAAGCCCAGTCGACTCTAATACAACTAAATGATGTTGTTCTAAATACAACATTCTCATGAACGCCCCCCGCCCCCGTCCAAAAAAACAAACAGATTCTCACAGTAGAGCTGTCAGAGAGACACAGAGAGGGGCTACTTATTGGCGCATCCACTAGCTTCCCAATATTCCCAGCTAAAACGTGACCAGTGGATGTAAACAAAAGCAAACAAAAACCTGATCTGGGAGATCTGGCCACTCCCCTTTCATTTTACAAGTGTTTCTAGAGAAAAAAAAGCTTAAAAGCTTTCTCAGGTCAAGCACTCGGAACCTGTGCTTTTATGATCACTCTGAAAAAAAAAATACAAGGACAGAATAAACTTGCTAATGGAGCAACATCGTCCGAATTTCTGATCATAAACAAAGTAAATGGAATTCCATATCTCAATAATTTAGATAGTCTTGCCTATAAGTCTTCACATTGTCCTTAATGTCAATGCCACCTTTCTAGCACTCCCTGCGATTCTGGATGGTATGCACTCGGATTGAATTCTTTTATTCCTAAAATGTCCATAACTTCCTTGAACAATTTTGATGCCAAGTTTGACCCTTGATCTGCATGTATAGCTGTGGGTATTCCGTACCTAATTAAAAATTTGAGTTACTACTCTACAATCCATTTACCTCTGATATTGCATAATGGAGTGGCCCCTGGAAATCTCGTGGACTAATTTATTATTGTGAATAATTACTGATTCCCACTTTTTGTTTTAGGTAGGGGACCTACGCAATCAACTTAGACTCTTGAAAAGAGTGCCACCAATGCAGGAATGGATATCAAAGGAGCAGGTTTACTATTTCCTGCAGTTTTTCAATTGCCTGATATGCAAAACATGTCTGGCAAAATTCAAGTACATCCTTGTCCAGTCCAGGCCATTCGAAATGTTTTGCATTTCAGTTTAAGTTTTTCTTACCTCTAAAAACAATCTCCTAGTGGTACATCATGTGCTAATTGCAACACATCTTTCTATACCCCACCGTCAATACGACTTGATGAGCGGTTCCTCATTTCTCATCTGCCTGAATATATGAAGGTCTCCATGTTCTCATTAAAACTTTTTTTTTTATGATGGTAGCACTCAGGGATACTTTCAGATTCTTTTAACGTGTCTATCTTCTGATTCAATTGCTTGAAATTTTCATCTTTCTGCTGCAAATCAGTTACTTTCGATGAGCTAAAGATTTCTGCTTTAGCGGCCATCTGCTCCTTGTTTTTCTCAATCATTGATCATTCAGGTCCCAATTCAACTTTCTTATCGGTGCACTTTTAGCTTTCCTATTTCAACTGGTGACATTGTGACCTTCTCATCACACAGTCAGGAAATATCCCAGGATATTATTCCAGCAATATCGTTGTTGTCGCATTTCCACTGGCTTTTCAACCACAGTAGGCAGCACTCCTACCTGTGAACCAGCTACATCGTTAGCAAGAACAAATTGTATTGCTGCAACTAAGAGAGTTTGTCCAGTACTCCTAGTACAACTTCTCAACATTTCACTGGACACTCTAAACTCACTCTACATAATTGCGCATTTCTTCTCTCACCGCCAATTCCCGTTTCTAGCATGCTTTCTGGCAATAGTCCTTCACAGGTACATATCTCATCTTTCAACATCAAAGATTGAGAGCATCCTGCATCTCTTAAAATTGTAACCTCTTTACCTGCTGCTCCTGGTCTATGCAAGCAAATATTACCTTCGCATGTACATGGTTTGAGAAGAGCTGGCCCTTCCTCCTTAACCAAACTCCGACTAGGACGTACATTATGATGCATCTTTCTGGACTCCATTGTGCTTTCTGTTACCACCCCAATAAAATTCACTGGCGTATCCTGTTTTCCTCCATCTGTCTTTCCAGTGATTTTACGAGCACACCAATACTGTGATTTCATGCTGTCTTTTTTATTGCAGTGAAAAGACCAGAGCATTTTAACGTCTCTTTCCCTTCAAGGGTTTTGTCCTTTTACCCCGTGATACGTTAGCCACCTGATTTCCACCGTGATCTGCCCTTCCCATACCACTTGAAGGTTTCTCTTTTCCCCAATTGCTACCCCTCACGGATTGAAATTAACATTGGAAGCCAAAATTTGTTTTCTGAACAAACCCATAATCATTGGTCATTTCTGCTGATAATTGTGCCCTTTAAACTCTCTGCTGTTCCACATGTGGTCTTTTCACGTTAGGAAGTGAATTCTTGAATTCCACCAAAAATAACTGTCTCTCTAAGAGCATATTTTTTTGCTGTATTTTTTTGCCCTTATCCACTGCTCAAAATTAATTTGTTTGATGAGTACATCTTCAATGTCGTTTTGACCAGGGATCCTCCTTAGTTTCCTGTAATGCTGTCGGATTCTGGCACATGTGTATCTACAATTAAAATGGCTTGAATCAATTCCGCATACGTCCCAGATACTTCCTCTGATATTATGCAAATACCTCACTCGCTCTACCGGCAAGTTCTATTTTGTGTCGCAAGATTCACATGGTCACTGGCCATTTAATTGGTTTAGTGACATTCTCAAATGAGATAGAAACGGCTTCTGCATCCTTCTCATCATATTCAGGTAATACTTGAATATATACAATTAGGTCCATCATAGACTTTGGCTACCATGGGTATGCTCATCCTCACTCTTTTCCTCACTAATCTTAACTTCAGCCTGAATTTACATGCATTTAAGCTGACTTTCCTGCCTAAGTGCCATTTGTGAAGTTCAAGCTTCCTCTCTTTATTCTTGCCTCTCACTCCTTTTCTCTCTCTGTTGGTCTTAATTTCATTCAAACTGTTTCATTTCTGTTGCCCTTTCCTTATCTTTTACCTCTAACTCAGGTGCTTAATTTTCAATTGAATTTTAATAATCTCTGAAGATTTTGGCGGCATTTGTAAACAATTTCAGAAAACATTGTTCAAACCAACACCCTGAGGAAAACGGCACTAGTAACTACCACTTGTAGCCTTTTACTCTCATCCCTAACTCAATGTTTGGTAAGGGTTAAATGTAGGGGTATGGGTGGGTTACGCTTCGGCGGGCAGGTGTGGGCTTGTTGGGCCGAAGGGCCTGTTTCCACACTGTAATGTAATCTAATCTTAGTAACCTGAGGCAAAATTTAAACTGAATGTTTAATTCGAATTGTTGTCAAAACAGCAAACAACTCAGGTATCCATTTCGCAGTTGAATGTTACATATTTTCTGTTTTCCAATACACACTAAGTCTGCTAGCTAGTCTTATGACAGATGCCTGTAAGCTCTCAGTGCGGAATAACATTAACTCTCTCTTAACGGTAGAGTACACACCTTTAATTTCATTTGACCGCATTCATTTTTTTTCTAATTCTTAAACCCATTAAATTAAATTCATAGGTCTTTAATTTAAGTTCATGTTAATTTCTACGCACACACACAAACACATGATTGTTATCTTTTTACGGTTGTCTATACTTTATCCATTAAATCCGTGATAACGCATCTGCTGTCACATTTTACGAATTGGAACATGTGCAATTTGTAAATTGAAAGTTTGTCACATAAGGCTCCAATTAAATAGTCACATTTTTTTTTATTTTAATTCGTTCCAAGAACGAACGAAGATTGTGATCAGTCGACTTCTGTCTCTCAAGCATTGTTTATGATCTAAATATAAAAATGTTGAAAGGGGAGTACCAAACGCAATAATTCTTTTTCAATGGTAGAGTATTTTCTCTGGTGGTGTTAAGTTTCTTTGAAAAGGAGCAAATTGCCATTCAATTCTGTTTCTGTAGCAGTATAGTTCCAACTCATGTATCAGGAGGATCAATTTCAACTTTGAAGGTTTTTTTTAAAAAAGAATACATACCAAAAACTGGTAAAGTGGTTCATAAAGCATTTATATTCTGAAATTTCTCCTGGCACTTTTCTGTCCACCGAAATTTTGTATTCTTCCTTAGTGAATCTGTAAGTCGTTATACCATACTGCTGAAGTTTGGAACAAACTTCTGTGGAATCCACTTAGTCCCAAAAATCGAAGCACCTCTTTCTTTCACGACGTTCTTAAAAATTCCTCAATGGCCTTTGTCGTTACGTTTCTTGGAGTCAGCCTTCCATAACCGATGATTTGTCCCAACAACGTCACCTTTGCATTTGCAAATTCTATTTCCTTTATGCTTATTACCAATCTTGCTTCTCATAATCATTCAAACAGCTCTGCCAACTGTACCATGTGATCTTTCCACAAATTGCTAAATGCCACTACCTCATCCAGATAAACTGCACATTTTTATAACCCAGCATCAACTATGTTCATGAATCTTTGGAATGTTACTATTACGTTCTTCATTCCAACAGGAATCACTTTGTAATGATATCGCCCATTTGGCGTTACAAACGCTGAAACTTACTTTGCTTTTTTTTCTGATAAAGTCACCTGCCAATAACCACGCAGTAAGTCCAACTTTGTGATCTAAGTGGTTGTCCAAATGTTTATATAAAGTCCTGTATTCTTGATATTGGGTATGAATTTAGTTTTATTACAGCGTTCACCTTCTGATGTTCCACACAAAATCGTTGTGTCCTGTCAGATTTGGGAACTATCACCATTGGTGAACTCTGATTTGGTTAGATGATACCTTCTTTGAGCTTTGCATCCACTTCCTTCTCGATCTGTCTGCCTTTGAAAGGATTGAGTCTGTGGGGATATTATTTTATTGGAACAAAATCCTTGCTTCCACCTCATTGACAATTTTATTTGTCGTCCCCATCTTATTCCTCCATATATAATCATTCTGCCTCAACAAACCTTTCAACTCGGTGTTCTGCTCCTGAGACAGAGAATTCACTAACATGCTCCAATCCTCAAGGACCTCCTCAATATTTAAAGCATTTTGAGACACATTAAACTCCGTTTCGTTAGGAATTGATTCTTCACTCTACAGGGCAGTAACTAACACCTGTTCCTCGAGTTCCCTGTCTCTATTATAGTAAGGTTTCAACATATCCACATGACATACCCGACACAGTACGCTTTTAGCATGGTCTTCAGGGCATGGTGTCACCCGTTCAAGGTTCCCTGTATTCAGGATGATACGCACTTGATTTAAAATGCTGTCTGCCCAAAATATCCATGACTTCTTTAATCAGCCTCGCAGTAAAATTAGACCCACTGGCTGAATGAATCTCTCTCTGTAGTTCCAAACGTGTGACAAAAGCTTTTAGATCCTCTACCAAACTTTTTGCCTTAATTCTCCGGAATCGAATTGCCTCTTCAAATCAGGTAGACACAATTATTACGGTTATCAAGTAATGGTTCCACTTTTAGTTCTAAGTAGGCGACCTACATAATGAATCATGACTTATGTGAAAGGTTCTTAGATTGCGGGAATTGGCAACAAAGATGCCAGTTTTAATACTGCCATTGGTTTATCTTTCATTTGGCAGTTATGTCATGAACGACAATGTTTACCCACATCACTGTGCAGTCCAGACAAATAGAAATGCTTCTGAACGTTAGCCGTAGTCTCTGACTGGTAATTCATGTGCTCCTGTAGAACGTCCTGTCTCTATGCTACTGGCAACACAATCTGGGACACTTCTGACTATTTATCTTTTGCACTAGTCGGCTGTGGTCTTTATTTTCCTCTGTGGTTTCTATCTTTAAGATTACTACCCCCACGATTACATTCTGATTCCTTTTCTATGCATGCATCTCACACACACGCACACACATGCACGTACATATATAATTGGCCCATCTTTCTGTTGTACATCCATTATTCTTTCATGACTAAACATTTCTGCCAGACCCTCTGCCTGTTCAGGGATTTCCTGCACCAGTACATCAAACAGGGTACTCGCTCACAGAACCTCAACTGCTTCATCTTTCTCTTTCATATTTTGCTGCACGCTGTGACTTATAGTGGGAACCGACGTCTACAGAGTCTGGTAGGAAATCAGGGTATTTTCCATTTAACTCCTCAGCTCCCTGGTCTTCCTTTGGTGTCTCCACAACAAGGGTTGTCACTCCAACCTTGAATCCTGCTAAATCTTTCGCAAGAACAGACTGCATTGCCGGAACTGACATTGTCAATCGTTCCCACTGTTAATCCCCCAGTATTGAATTGGCACTCCACCCTGATCTTACATAGGAGAACGCTACATGTTTGACCATCTATTCCACAAATTATCACAGTCTGGGGGTAACAGGTCAGAAAGAGGACAAATACTCTAATGTTCTATTATTCCTAAAGACTGATTCGATCCCATATCTTTCAAAATTATTACTTCTTTCCCTTCTCCCCCGGTTCTTTTTGTGTAAACTTTATCCACAGAGATGGTCTTTATACAGATCGACACTAACTCGATACCCAGCCCCTTCCTAGGCCGCACATGCTACTGCATCTCCTCGACAATTCTTGGAGTTTTTTTTAACTACTTTCACTCATGGCACTGTTTTGCCTCTTTTCCAACATCTTTTCCCAACTTGCCTTTCCATTCCCACTTCACCAGACTAGAAATACCTAAGGCCTTTCACCTCCTTTTCACACTCTTGCGATTCTTTGTTCATTGTCATGTGTTTTTTGTTTTATAGTGTAGCATCCCCAATTCACCAAATTATTATCCCTCACGGGATGAAATTCATATCAGAAGCAACATTTTGCCTTATACATCAATGCAAGTCTATCTGCCATCTCTTCTCTCTTCTCAATTGTTGAACATTCTGTTCATCCACATGAATTCTTTTTATCTTGGAAAGTGAGTTTTTAAACTCCTCCAGCAGAGTTACTTAATGCAGAGCCTCATAAATCTTACCGAAACATCAATCGTGTCACCCCTCGCACGCTTTCCAGCTCTATGGTGCACAGACCCAACCTACTCAAGGTCTCTCCAGTAAGTGAATTCCACAGACTAATAACCCGCTCGGGCAAAATAAATCTTCTTTCCTGCCAATCCCCGACTCCTTTCTGATTTAAAGAAAAATGTCTGTCTCATTCTTGAATATACTTAACGACCCAGCCTTGACAGCCCTCTGCAGTGACGATTTCCACAGATTCACTCCCCTCTGATAGAAGAAATTCCTCCTCATTTCTGTCTTAAATGGGGCAACTGTTTGTTCTGAGATGATGCCCCTCTGGTTCTAGCCTCTCACGTACACAAAGGGAAATGAATTCTCCACATCTCTAGTGTGGCACGGTGGCTTGCTGGCTCAATGGTTGCAGTACTGCTTCACAGAGCCAGGGAGTCGAGTTTGATTCCAGCCGCGGGCGACTGTCTGTGTGGAGTTTCCATATTCTCCCAGTGTCTGTGTGGGTTTGCTCCGGTTTTCTCCCACAGTCCAAAGCTGTGTAGGTTAGGTGAATTGGCCGTTCTAAATTCCCCATAGTGTTCAGGGATTCATAGGTTAGATTTATTAGGCTGGGGTAAACGTAGAGTAATAGGGGAATTGCTCTTGTGGGTTACTCTTCGGAGGGTCTGTGCGGACCGGTTTGGCTGAATGGCCTTTTTACACACTGTATGGATCCTCTGCCGAGGACATAGAGGTCCTGGGCCTCCTTCACCGCCGCTCCCTCACCACCAGACGCCTAGAGGAAGAACGCCTCATCTTCCTTCTCGGAACACTTCAATCCCAGGGCCTCAATGTGGACTTCAACAGCTTCCTCATTTCCCCTTCCCCCACCTCATCCTAGTTTCAAACTTCCAGCTCCGCACTGTCCCCTTGACTTGTACGGACTTGTCCGACCTGCCTAGCTCCTTTTCCACCTATCCACTCCACCCTCTCCTTCCTGACCTATCACATTGATCTCCTCCCCCACTCACCCACTGTACTCTATGCTACTCTCTCCCCACCCCCACCCTCCCGTAGCTTATCTCTCCACGCTTCAGGCTCTCTACCTATATTCCTGATGAAGGGCTTTTGCCCGAAACGTCGATTTTGCTGCTCGTTGGATGCTGCCTGAATTGCTGTGCTCTTCCAGCACCACTGATCCAGAATCTATGATCTCGCCTATCAAGTCCGCTAAATATCTTGTATGTTTCAATAAGGTTGTCTCATGAATGCGATCCCAACCTACTTAAACTCTCGTCATGCCATAATCCCTCCATGGCAGGAATAAGCCATAGAATCAAACACAATGGAAACAAATCCATTGGCCCGACGTTTCCACAAAAACTCTGCTCCCCAACTACAATAGTCCACCTGCCTCGTCTTGGACAATATCCCTCCAAACCTTTCCTGTACTTATTCTTTTAAATGTTCGAACTGTACCTGCATCCATCACTTCCACTGGCAGTTCATTCTACATACTAACCACCCTCTGTGAGAAAATGTAGCCCTTCATGGCCCTTTTAGATTTTTCTCCTCTCACCTTAAACCTATACACTCTAATTTTGAACTCCAGGTACCCTATGGAAAGGATCTTCGCTATTCATCTTCTCTGCCCCTCATGGTATAATAAATGTCTGAAGGGTCACCCCTCAGGCAACCATGATCTAGTGAAAAATGTTCCAGCCTATCTTGGCTATTTTTACAACTGACACCCGCTATTCCTGGCAGCATCCTGGTAAATATTTTGAGAAACCTTTCCAGCTTAATGATATCCTTCCTAGAACAGATCTGGATGCACTCCTCTGGAAGAGGCCTCACCAACGTCCTGAGAGGAGACCTAATCGAGACGTATAAGGTACTCAGAGGGTTACATAGGGTGGACAGGGAGAGCCTTTTTCCTCGGATGGTGAAGGCAAAAACGAGAGGACATTGTTTTTAATTGTGGGGTGAAAAATATAGAACAGATAACAGGGGTGTTTTCTTTACTCAGATAGTAGTACTGGTGTGGAATGGCCCGCCTGCAACAGTAGTACTTCCATCGAAACTAACGGTATTTAAATGAGCATTGGATATACATATGGATAATAATGGAATGGTGTAGGTTAAATGGGCATCAAGTTAATTCACAGGTCAGTGCAACATAGAGGGCTGAATGCCCTGTGCTGCGCTGTAGTGATCTATTGAATTGAATTGAATTTATTGTCATGTATACCGAGTCACAGTGAAAATCTTTGTCTTGCGAGCGATACAGGCAGGACCTATAGTTAAGTATGTTATAAGTTCCAACTCCATGGCAATATACTATTCACATTAAACAGTTCTTAACACTCCAACAACGTAACGTCATAAAGCACACAGCGGCTGTCCTGCTTGGCTCTTTCTTCTTTCGTTTGAAGATCTTTCTGGCTTGTCTTCTTTCTTTTACTGCGAATATGTTTCATATGAAAAGATAGCTTTGATAGAGAGTGATTGCAGTTCCTTCGTCTGACTTTCAAAATGTCGATCATTTTTGTATCCCCAACATTGGATCGTGTCATTGGTTCGAGGTTGTCAAAACAATAAGTGTTTTGACAAACCTTGCAAGACAAATTAGAAATACCAATGGATCCAAAGAGAAGATGAATAACATAGTGAGAATAAATGTCAATCCTGAATTCTGGGATCAGTTCAGAAAGGTGATAAAAATAAAACAATGATTTTTTATGTCAATTGCGAATCCCGTAATAATCAGACATGAGTGACATTGTAACAGGAAAGGACAAAGGAAATTAAGAAAAAATAAACATGTGATGCGGTTTCTCTTCACAAATAACACGTCAGAAATATGGGGTAAACAAGGCTACAGATTTGGTTTTAATATCCGGAGCCATAATTTAAACTTATTGGTTAAATTCGATCTGTTGTCGAAGGAGCAACCTACTCAGGTATCCATTACATAGCCAAACATTTCAAATTTTCAATTTTGCAGCACACTCTAAGACTGATAGCTAGTCATATGAAATTAGATTTTAAGCTGTGAGTGCAGAACAGCAAAAAGGTACAGTAGCCATCTTAGCGTCATTGTAGTAGGCCGTTGTTAATATGTTAGAAACATGGATATGAAGAAAAACAATCATTCACTTCTCTCTGGTGCTACATTAAAAGAGAAATTTGCCAAGTTTATTTGGTAGAATATATCATCTCTCGGACTTTCCAACAAACAGCCTGATAACGCTGGGCTGCTGGTGAGAAGGGCAATAAGTTTGGAATCCTTCATGTAAACCAGCACTTCACACCACCTCACGATGACCTCGAAGTTTCTACGTGAGTGTACAGATGCTATACCTCTCCTGTTGAAATGTGCCTTTGCAAAGGAAATCTGGAGAAATTTCAAATGCTTTATTATAGTCGAGATTCATTCTCGGCAGCAGTTGAATGCTGGAATCTGTGCTGTTCAGGCTATTCTCCGGATGTAGGCCAAGAAAACGTTGATAGTGAGTGCAGGATAAACAAGACGCTCTTTGCTCTACCACAAATTGATTGGGTTACAAGAGCAAGGCATTGACCTCAAAGAAATGTGGCGGACTGTCACAAAGTTAAAGACCATGTGCTGAGATGTGCAGTAAGCCTCGGACAGCTGCAGCCAAAGCAGAATAGGGAAAGCAAAACGTCTAAATTCTTCATGATAATGCTAATTGGGCGTCTGTTCAGTTAACGAAACCTCGTGAATCTTTAATTGTGTGTACATATACTCTTAAGCTTGTCAGTAATGCCTTTGCTTTGTTTGCTGGATAAAGTCAACTCCATTTTATAGTTGTTTCTTCATATGGTACTGAAAATATACAACTGGCTTAAGAACCTACGCATGCATGTGTGTTTTTTATGAATGAAATATATTTTTGCAGTGAAAGAAAGCAAGAGTGTCTCACTCAAACCTTGCAAGACAAATTAGAAATACCAATGGATCCAAAGAGAAGATGAATAACATAGTGAGAATAAATGTCAATCCTGAATTCTGGGATCAGTTCAGAAAGGTGATAAAAATAAAACAATGATTTTTTATGTCAATTGCGAATCCCGTAATAATCAGACATGAGTGACATTGTAACAGGAAAGGACAAAGGAAATTAAGAAAAAATAAACATGTGATGCGGTTTCTCTTCACAAATAACACGTCAGAAATATGGGGTAAACAAGGCTACAGTTGAATGGTGTAATTCAACAAATTCCTTTAACTAAGCAAAAAAAAATTGGTGAAATGAATGAATTTAAATGCTGACAAATCACGAGGGTGTGATATTTCCCTAAGCAGAATGCTGAAAATAGTGTCCTATGAAATATTGGATTATGACTGACCATTTTCTAAAATTCTGTAGCCTCTGGAACAATTGCTATGACTTGAAGAGTAGTAAGAATAACCACACTATGTGAAACTGGAGGGGGAGGGGTAAAATGAATGATCAAGCAGTTAAGATTAACAGTAATTGGGAAATGGTCGACTCCGTGATTACAAACAGAAAAGCGTGAAAAGTATTAGACAGAAACAGAAAGACATCAAACTCACACCAACACTGCCTTCCACTCCCTCACTCCCAATTTACACACCAAACTCTCACCCGTACAGAGTCGTTCTGAAGTATGGGAGCACACACATACGCTGACATATTAACACACCAATACCTTCACACACGCAGACAAAACTCCAGTCATAATGATAGTTTTGGCAATGCACTCATACACATAAAGAGAACGCGCATACATGCACACATGGAGAAATACATTCATCCAGCGATATAGGAACACAACATAGATAGCGAATCACATACACATTCCCACGTATTGAAATGAAAGCATTCTGAGAGACATTACACACAAACATGCAAGGGCTCACAGAACTATGCATGTACATCCACGTGAGCACACTCAAATATAGTTACCGAACTCTGCTCACAATTCAGTACAGACAAGGAGTGACAATTATAAACAAATTCAGAGACACATATGCAGAGATATAGAGAGATCCTGCTGGGGGCACAGATAAGATCTGAGCACATGAGAGACAGACAAACACAGTCTTTAAAGCACACTTTTGAACAAGAGCGCAGCCAGGCAGCAAATCACCCTGCACTCCCACAGCAATACACCTAAATACACACAAGGTCATGGAACCATCATGACATGCTGACAGTAATACATACACACACACACACGGAAGTACAGACAAACATTCATAAGAAGACAAATATCAATACAGTACGTACACACAAAAGAACACAACAAAGCCAAGTCTGCAAAATAAACACGGATATCACTAACACAGGCACAGGAACAGATACCCAAACAAATGAGCACAAACAGTC
The DNA here is from genome assembly GCF_037043375.1 of Chiloscyllium plagiosum. Lineage (NCBI taxonomy): Eukaryota > Metazoa > Chordata > Chondrichthyes > Orectolobiformes > Hemiscylliidae > Chiloscyllium > Chiloscyllium plagiosum. The sequence goes on along the minus strand of NW_028270178.1, from coordinate 21,564,768 downwards.
ACATAGACGGAATATCATGATCAAAAACATAAAAACCGCAATATGTAGTCATCCACACCCTTCAAAACATCCACCGAGGGTAAACCTAGGCACAGATGCAGAAATGTCCTCATAATGTGTCACAGGAACGTTTTTGAAGACAAAAGCAGGGACTACCTAAACAAACAGTAACATCCCCACGAAGGCAATACAGCACAGTAGCAGATAGATACACAGAGAAATTCACATATTGAAAGGGAAACACAAACACACACGCACATGCACACGCAAACACACCACACAAACCTCTTCACAGCCACTGGAATGGATGCAAAGACGCAATTAGGAGCTGGACAGACCTACTTTACAGAAACATAAATATTATGCCAAGGTATTGCTGACCATGTCGGTGCATTTGTTTTTTTTTGCAAAATGACTTCCTGCAGGACAATCAGTGAATGAAGGAAAGAGAAACGGAAATGAGCCAATATACGTCAGCAACTGCTGAAGTGAGTCAATGAGTGCATGACTTAGACAATACGAGAGAGAAAGAGACAGGGAGAGAGAGGAAGAGAAATGGACAGGAGACAAAGTGAGAGAGAATGAGAAAATAAGATACGCAGAGACGTAAAGAGAGACAGACAGACAGAAAGAATTGGAGATAAAGAGAGAGAGAAGGGGATAGGTGGAGTAAGATAGATATTGAAAAAGAGAGTTAGAGAGACAGAAAGAAAGAGATGGAAAGAGAGATAGACAGCAATAAAATTATCAGAAATGGAGCAATAGAGACAGACAGACGAAGACAGAGAGTGTGCCAGAAAGATTGAGACAGATTGCGAAAGAGACAAAGAGAGAATGAGGGACAAGCAGAGAGAGACACACAGCAGGAAACTGAGAGGAAGGAAGAGATTGAGATGGAGAGTAAGATGAAGAAGGAAGTAATCACAAAGACAGACAGGAAGAGGCATAGAGAGACAGGAGGCAACACTGTTTTGGTAGGAGTAGATGGGAGGTGGGGTCAATAAACACTTTCAAAAACAAACAAAAGCGCACGAAATAATAATCAATTCAGATGCGATGATAACAATCACACGGAGCCTTTCATTGTACTACAGTATTTATTGTACGTTCTACAGAGACAGTCTGACATTCATCATTATTCAAGTTGGAATGTTTCTGTCCGACCCTTCCTCCCCAGCAGAGGAAAGGCAGAGAGTCCTCATGCTGGCCTTTAACACTGGTCGACAGGCAGTTCATGAAGACGCGATGTTCCAGCTGTACCAAACCAATCCGTCATGTCTAATTCCTCCACCACCAACATTCCACCCACCAACCCCTGATTCATACAAACGTCTTTTCCGCTTACATGCTGTCCCTTTGTCATGCCATTAATATTTTAAAGGCGCAGATGAATAGATTTTTATTATGTTTTCTATTTATGGGGACGTGTGGTTGGCAGGGTCCTCAGGATCAGACGTAAATGCAGAGTTGATGTTATATTGGTTGAACTTTGATTTCCTGAGATGGTGGGTGGACCAGGCCCTTTTTTCTGAAGGGCTGATTACAGCTCATTGTCCGTGTATCCCCGTGTGTGCCAATCCGTCAGTCAATCAGGAATAGCGGCGTGTTCCTGAGCATGCCATCAGTCGCCTCTACATCGACTGATCAGTGCTTTAATCAGATCTATGTGATTGTACTGATGGAATTCTGGCTGTGCATGCGCAGTTCCTGGACTGGGAACACAGTCTTCGACACCTGGACCGCTCTCAGTTGATTTTCTGAAAAGCTGAAGTGAAGGATTTACTTGATCAGTTGTTGCACTGCATTCCTCAACTTCTCTCTGAACCTGGATACCGTTAATGCATAAAAAAACGTATTCGTGCTGCAGCTGAAATCCTTGAGCATATCTCCAACATATGGCAGAATATTTGCCTTCCCAAAATACTCTGCTGTTCCGTTAATGCCTTGCGATAAGAAGTTTATACCATACACTAACCAAAGAAGAATAAAGCTGACGGATATGGTGAAGAGGGAAATCACCGACTTCCTTCGGCTCTCTATCTCTGCATCTTTCCGTTTTTCTTCATTGCCAAAACCCTTCAGTGCCTTGCGGAGTCGATTGGCCTCTAAAACGTGCCTTACCGTCAGAGTGTTAATCAAAAGAATCAACACAAAAGGTATGAAAGGGGTTAAAATGCTGTCAAACCACTTAAATGCCAGCCACCTGATATCTGTATAATAGCTTGACTTTATTCGACAGTACCGTGGAATGTTTTTAATTATCTTCAAAGGTTTGAACACAAAATAAAAAGGAACACATTTTGAACAGAGCAGTATGCCAGTTATCGAAAGAGCCACAACCAAAGCTTTTTCTGTCCAATATTTTCTCTTCAGTTTCTGACAGCAAAGCACCACAAACCGATCAAAAGAGAAGAGTAGAGTGAACCAAACGGAACAGTCTGATGCTGCACGAACCAGAGTAAAGATAGTACTGCAGACCGGGATGATGTCCAGGAGAGATGGTTGGAAGTAATAGATATTAAATCGTCTTAATACAATGTTCGTGACAATGAACAGTAGATCCGACGTTGCCATAACCAAAAGGAGGCGCGTTGTACACTTAGAGAGTCCGCATTTTCCTCGTGCGAGAATGAAAAACATCAGGAAATTAACTGTAAGAGACAGAAGGTAAAAGGGGAATAGGAAATTACAGAAAAAAAACACATTCTCTGCATCTACACAGTGAACAATAAAAGTACTTAGCATCCGAATGCGTCAGTTGGGAGGGTTCAGAGGTCAAATCATAAAAGGATATTTGCAAACATAAGTCATGTCAAAGCTGTGCACTCAAGGGTTTTAGTCAGTCAGTGCAGAAAAATCAAAGGAGCATAATTTTTAAAGTGAAAGACAGAGTGCTTGGGGCCTGAAATGCACTGCTTGGGATGGTAGCTGAGGCAACACATGTCACAACCTTTTAGGACTACTTGGATGAAGACTCGAAGTTTCATAACATGCCAGGCTATGATCCTGGTTATGGAAGCTGTGGTGAGTGTAGCTTCAGTTTAGCTTTGACATCACAGCTTGATGAATCGAATGACCTCTTCTGCAAGGGAGGCTTCTATGATTCTGGGAACTGAGAGGCTTGTTCGGTTTTTAATATTATAATCAGAAATTAAATAGCTGTTGATCCTGAAAACGTAGAACGGAATCATACGTGTTTTGAGAAACTCAACAGGTATTACAACATCAGTGAAGAGAGAAACGGAGTTAATGTTTCATGTCTGGAATCACTCTTCACAGAATATATTTTTCTAAGTAAGGGTGGCTGGACTCAAAATGTTATTTCTCTTTTCTCCACATACAAGAACATACCCTTGCGACCAAAGGAAATTGAACCAGGTCCTTATGCTTATTTCGATTACCAACACCTAGACAAAGTCCTGAAAGTTAATTCAAGAGAATTAAATATCCTTATTGCCTCTAAATGAGTTGGGAACTGGCGCCTCCAGGCCCCTAAACTGGGAAGTGAAGTCCAGACATAACACCACCGTCTGGATGAAAGGGTTAGACCTTATGAACCATGTAATCTTTTAGCAATCAGCCTCACTTAGGTCCCATAGTAAATGTTCCTTTCCGTTAGGGTTAATACGTCTGTATCAACACTTTCCTTACTTTGTGCACCTGAATCACCTAAGTTTGCATTCTCCTCAGTTCACGGGAAAATAAGCCTAGCCCTCTCTAATCTTCCCCAAAGCTGCTGTAGTTTCCAAGTGCTGGCAACTTGCTTGTAAATCTCATCTGTGTTCAACCCAGTTGAATTCTGTCCTTCCTGTTATGTGGTGACCCGAACTGTGCACAACATTACAGCTTTAGTCTACCCACTGTCTTATATGGTTGCAGTGCTACAGTCCTTGCGTGGCAAGATGGATTTTGTTTTGTGTTGAATGAGTTTCAAGGTAAGGGCCAATGCTTTTGGTGAAGAATTTGATTCCCGGTATGGGCATATGGGCAAAGTCTGGGCCACATAATAGGTCTGGTGCGCTGCCATAGGGTTCAACAGATCCATTCTGGGCTCAATCGGTTACTCAGAAGTTAGATTATCTAGATTTCTTACAGTGTGGAAACAGGCCCTTCGGCCCAACAAGTCCACACCGACCCGCCGAAGCGTACTCACCCAGACCCATTCCCCTACACCTAACACTACGGGCAATTTAGCGTGGCCAATTCACCTAACCTGCCTATTTTTGGACTGTGGGAGGAAACCGGAGCACACGGGGAGAATGTGCAAACTCCACACAGTCAGTCGCCTGAGGTGGGAATTGAACCTGGGTCTCTGGCGCTGTGAGGCAGCAGTGCTAACCACTGTGCCACTTTGCCATTTAGACTCAGTTTAATACCGTTTCTTCTGTCTGAAAAGAGGTGGTGTAATTCCAGAACAAGCTAGATGTCGGATCTGAATACAGCTTGATGGATCACAACCGTACTTGCTTTGGTTTTGAAGAACATAATATCTTGCAAACCATAATGCTGCAAACTTTACTTCAACAACGAAACAGCAGTTCATTATTAATCTAATGATGATAAATTCAAATATTTTAAATGGTCTACATATAACATTGATTCAGAGGCATTACACACACAGTTAATATAGGACCTCATTAATCTAAAGTCACTGTATAAATTAAGAAAAAGATAGAAAACAACTTTTATAGAATATACAGAATATTATAAACCCTCCCCCACCCCCATATACTGCTGACAACAGAATCCCTGTGTCTAAGACTTGGTTTATTCAGTTGTGATTTCCACTTTTTAAATGTTACTTCAGTAGCTTCTTCGGGGAATAAAGACACAGCTGAATGTTAATGTACTTAGCTTTAAGTAATCTCTATAGGGCTTTTTTAATCCCAATACTTCTGGTCCCGAATGAGCATGAACATTTCTTTTTAAGGTGCTCTAATTGGCTAAATCTCCGAGTTCCTTCTCAGCGGCGGCACGGTGGCACAGCAGTTAGCACTGCTGCCTCACAGCGCCAGAGACCTGGGTTCAATTCCCGCCTCAGGCGACTGACTGTGTGTAGTTTGCACGCTCTCCCCGTGTCTGCGTGGGTTTCCTCCGGGTGCTCCGGTTTCCTCCCACAGTCACAAAGATGTGCAGGTTAGGTGAATTGACCATGCTAAATTGCCCCTAGTGTTAGGTAAGGGGTAAATGTAGGGGTATGGGTGGGTTGCGCTTCGGCGGGGCGGTGTGGACTTGTTGGGCCGAAGGGCCTGTTTCCGCACTGTAAGTAATCTAATCTAAAAAAAAGAGCAAAGATCTATGCATCCACCCAGTTCCACGGTGTGTCAAGGGCTAAAAGAAATAATTCATGCTTAAAATTGAAGTTAAAGGTTTCTCAGTTAAGGGTATTTTCCTTTAGTTCAGATTCGAGAATGCGAGCTTGCAAACAAAGGGAAAGAAGAAAATTTATTTGTGGACAAATCCATTCATCCTAGATCTAGTTTATAAAAACGTTCTTTTCAAAAAAATCTGAGGCTGCAGAAATAACTTCCAAGTTAACTACTACCTTCAGATAAGCAGCGAAATCTAACAATAGTTCCCTAAAAAAAACAAAGTGAAGACTTTACTAAACTCCATGAAACTTTCTGCAGTCTCTGATTGAAATGGGGATTTCCAGAATGTTGCAGGATGAAATGAATTACCGCGTGGAAAGTTCAACTGCCCAGGTAAATTCTGCAGAGTCTGGAGTGATGGGGATTCCACCGGCATTTCTGCATTCTGAGACTAGGTCACCGATCATTCACCCATTTAAGAGAGTGGCCACAACATGCCCATGTCTCATTGTCAATTGCTGAACGAAAGTGCAGGGAATTCTCAGACAGAATTACACGAACTCAATGATGGAAAACACTCACCAGGAATTGTTGCAATCACAAGGACCGTGTAAAATATTTTCTGCGCATTCTGAATTGGAAGATGCATTTCTGGCAAGGACGTTTTGTTCAGTCAATCTCTCTCCGTATTAATGAACAAGGTAATATTTCCCAAATTCCTTCTTTTGTACTTGCTGGCATTACCTGGGGAACTGTCACATCACGTGCCAAAAGATCTTTCAAGAATTTGAACAAACAGCTGATGACAGTGAGTTAAATCCCAGTTGTGACGGAGTATTTTTTCGAAATCTATTGGATTATGTGAGTTTCATTTGGTTAAAAATAAACATTGATACAAAACACCGTCCGTCCCATGATGAGATCTAATTTTTTTTCAGTGTTGTATTTTTGTTGACGAAATCCTAGTTATGAAGTATCTTTCTGAAACCTTTTCCTCGACAAAGGCATGTGACTTCTCTGTTTAACAGTGTTAAAAATCACACAACATCAGGTTTATTTGGAAGTACTATCTTTCAGAGGCGTTTCTTCTCCATCAGGTCACTAATAGGGCAGGATCATAAGACGCAAAATATGTAACAAAAATCACAGTGTCATGTAACTGAAACGATATATTGAACAAACTTAGATTTCTGTTAAGTCTTTCATCTTTTCTATTCATTTGCATATGAATCCCAGAACTTCTTTTAAGTCAGGTGCTCGAGATAACGTAGGACAGTAAAAAAAGTAACATCTCAGATCAGACAATGTATTAAAAGTATGAGATTAGAGTCTGTCTGCATCTCAATCTTTAGTCAGACTGGCTCTTTATACGGTTAGCATTTTATAAAAGGTAATATGGATTGACTGCCTGCATATTGTACGCTTTTTGAGCAAAAATAGAACATATCTGCAATTACAATTCTGCAAATGCAAGTTCACCTCACAGACATTTGTGAGTGTGTGTCTATGTGTGTGTGCACGCGTGCATGTGTGGGAGAGAAGGAGAGAGTGAGTATATGCATGTGAGTATAGGTGTGCATGGGAGTGTGTACTTGCGTGTGTCCATGCTTGGTAGCGTGTCTGCGTCAGCGTATTGGAGTGTAAGCCTGTGAGAGGGTGTGTGCATAGGTGTGAGTGCTTTGTTCAATATTCTGTTTGAATTACATGGCACTAAGACCTTTGGCTTTAAATTCTGTGTCTTATTATCCTGCCACAGGAGTTACCGATAAACGAGCTCTGAAAGCTAATACTTCTAAATATCCCTGCTGGAAGGCAACCTTGTGTTGTGTGATGTTTAACTTTGTCCACACCAGTCCTACACGGGCACCTCCACATCCTGTTTAACAGTAACTGTTCCATGAAAGGATGTTAGGTGGTTTATGAGTCCACACATTGTCGGTTTTAACGAACCCAACATAACAATAGAATTCCTCACCGGTTAAATAATATACTGAAATACATCCTCAAAGATTTCATAAGATCCAATTAATACAGTTCCTCCCACCAGGGTGAAGCTGCAATGTACCAGAGCTGACCCTGAAATACACATGAACTGTACAGCAGGAGAGGGCGTGAAGCATTCTGTTACCTATCGTGTACTTTACATGTACAGAGACCGATAGTGAGGCACAGACAATATCTACTGAAGGAGACTGGAGTGAATAATTCTTGATTACCTGCAGTATATTGGACATTTATACAGCCTTCACACTTCGGTGCCATTTTGAAGCATAAGATGAATAAAAATAAATTATGTAAGTAGTGAAAGGAGTCACAATATAGCTCCAGAACATCAGAGAAGAGCCTACTTCAGGCCTAACGCCGTCAGGAGACTGTCATTTCAGGCTGACTGCAGCCAGAAGTCCTACTGAAACTTCGTGCCTACTGAAACCGCGAGTCTCAGCTCCATGACTATTACAGCCTGGAATCCTCACTCTGGGCCTACTGCAGTCAGTATGCCCAGCTCCATGCTTCTTGAAACCAGAAACTCACTGTCCAGTCCAACTGCAGCCAGGAGTCCATGCTTCAGGTTGATTGTAGTCAGAGCGTCCCCTCATGCCTAGTGAAACCACGAGTCCTCGCTTCAGGCCTACTTCAGTGAGGAATCCCAGCTCTAGACCAGCTGCAGCCAGGAATATTTGATCCGGGTCAACTGCAACCAGTAGTCCTTGTCCAGGCCTACTGCAGCCAGGAGTCCCAGCTCCTGCCTTTCCTGAAATCAGAAATTCACACTCTGGCACTACTGCAGTCTGGAATCCCCGATGTAGACCAACTACACGCGGGAATCCCCTGTCCCGGGCTACGATAGCCAAGAATGTCCTCTCTGAGCCTGCTGCAGGCAGGAGTCCCCACTCCAGGCCTACTACAGCTATGAATCCCCACTACGAGTCTACTGCAGCCAGGAGGCCACGATCTGGACCGACTGCAGACAGGAGTGGCCAGGGGCCCAAGCTCTGGGCATAATGCAGTTGGAAGTCCCCTTTCTGTACCACCCACAGCTAGGAGTCCACGCTCTGGGCTCACCACAACTACGAGTACACGGTCTGAAGCAACGAAGCCAAGACTCCCCGGCAGATGGTCTCAGCTTGAATGTAATCAGCTCCTTGCTTGCAGGGAGATGGCAGGCTTATTTTGAGGCATGTCAAGCTCATTTGGTAATGCAGGTCCCAGCCTCTGTTAAGCTTCCTTGTGTCATTCCTATTATTGCGCACTCCTGTATCTTGTCCAGTTTGTTAGTCTTAGGTCTTTGAAGTGAAGTAACAGTTCAGCTTTCAGGGTTACAGGGTAGATATATTGACGTGTGGATCTTTCCCAGGTTCCCAGAAATACTCCAACCTATACATTGTGACGTGTAGTAGTGTTCGCTTGTCCTCTTTCAGGAGCGAGTGTCACATGATCAGACAGTGACATGAACACAACCTGACACACACATATCCTCTCATACATACAAAGATACATTCAGACTGAGATATCGAAAAATATGCATGCAGGCACAGACAGAAACACACACACACACACACACACACGCACACACACACACACACACACTTACTTTGAGATATCGGAACACGTCCATGCACAGACACATACAGAAATACAGTCACACTGAGCGACATCACATACCAAATGCAAGAGCTGACAGAAACATTCCTGTACAAACACTCGAGCACTCAATCACAGTTACAGAACCTCACAGACACAATGCAATACAGCCATATAGCAATGGTCTTAAACAAACCAAGAGACACACCCACAGAGAGCCACAAAGAGATCCTGCTGGAGGAACAGAAAGATCTCAATGCACAGGATGACAGATAAACACAGTCTCAACAACAGTCCTATCTACTCGTCCTGGAGCACAAGCAGGCAGATGCAAACACCAGACTCTCAAAATAATGCAAAGAAACACAGACACACATGGATTTACGTCACCACAATGATATGCGACCAGTAACACAAACACACTAACACATGCACAAACACCACACACTCATGTAATAGGGATATAAACACACGCAGTGACATACATATGCACAAAGAACATGCACACAGATGGAAAGGCATCATGTGTGAATCACACACAGCTACGCAAAGATACTGCACAGAGGCAGACACATGGACAAAAATGCTCACATTCACAGAAACACTGTCACACAACCGCTTTAACATACGAAAAGGCATAAGTATCGCAATAGATAGTGCCACAGAAAACACAGACAACACACAGAACCACAGTCATAAAGTGGCACAGAGACATATCCAGAGACATTAAAACATTGACATTGCGCAAAGAAATTGAAAAGCCCGCACACAGAGAGCCAGAAACCCTACTACACCGAAACAAAAACACACCAACACCACATTACTCACAGCCACCGAAAAGAAAAAGTAATATGGAGGGAAAGAGAGAGAGAAAGCGAGCGAGAGAGAGAGAGACGAAAATAAAATGCCAGAGATGAATGGACAGTGCAGTTGCTGAACTGTAATTATTTGTGTATCAACATATTGCTGGCCGTGCCTGTGTATTCTGTAATATGTAAAATGACCTCCCCCAGTAAGATCAATGAGTGAAGGAATGAGGAAAAGGTTTGAGACAATGCACGTGAACATCCCGTAAACTGAGACAAGTTCTGACTGAGTCAATGAGAGAAAGAACCAGTGTGCTCGAGAGAGATGCAAAGTGATTGAGAAACAGAGGGTGGACTAGAAAGAGAGACAAAGAGACAGACAGAGAATGATAGACAGAGAAACAAAGAGGCAGAGGGAGGAAAGGAGAGTGAGAGAGACAGAGAGAGAATGAGAACAAAGAGAGTCAGACAGGATCAAAGACAAACAGAAACAGTGACACTGAGATAAAACAAAAAGAAGATTAGAGGGAGAGAAGGCATGGGAAAAAGTGAGCGAGACAGAGAAAGAGAAAAACAATGATGGTGGCACATACAGACAGAGAGGGACTTTCAGCAAGAAACCAAGAATGGCTCAGAGGGAGACATAAATGCAGAGAAATTGAGTGACAGGCTGAGACCGAGAGAGAGAAAAGGGAGAGACAGAGAAAAAGATAGATCGAAAGAGGCATTAAGAGACAGAGAGAGAGAGAGAGAGAGAGAGAAGCAGAGACAGCGAGAGAGCGAGAGGGCAATTTCCCGGTGTTGGCGATAGACTGGAGTTGGCCTCAAGAAGCTCTTTCAACAATAAAAACATGTGCATGAAATGACGGCCACGTCAGTGGAGAGGATCACCAGCACCGTAAACCTCACCCTTGCTGTGGTAAAGTTTTTATTGTGAGGTGGACGGAGAGAGACTGAAAATCATCATTTTGCAGGAGGGTCTGTTTCTATTCCTAGTCATTTTCCTCTGCTAGGGAAATGCAAATACGCCTAATTTACCACTCATCGACAAGACAGTCCCAGAAGACCCAATGCTTCAGCTGAAACCATCACTCACAGCTACTCTGTCATGTCGAATCACTCCTCCAGCCTCTTTCCATCCTACCCTGTCCTTGACAGTCAACTCTTGTTTCCTTACCTGCTGCCCCTTTGTCAAGGCTTTCAACATTTTTGAAAACGGAAGTGGATAGATTCTTGTTAAATTTAGGGTGAAGAGTGTTTCTCAGTGGCAAAGGGAATGTGGATTTGATGTTGCACTTGGATGAGCCACGTCTTTTGAAATGGTAGGTCAACATGGGCCGAAGGGTTGAATGACCTAATGCTGCTTATTGTCTGTTGTCGTTCTGCTTTCAATCCGTTAGTCATGTTCTTGAGGTGCGGGTGCTTTAGTGGGGTGTACTGTTAGATTCACCTACCGATGGAAAGGTGCTCAAACTATTTATGATTCCAAATAAACCTGTTAGACGATAACCTGGTGTCCAATGGCTTTTGAATGAATCCGTCAGTCAATCAGCGGGAGCAACGTGTTGCTGAGAATTGGGAGTGGTGACTCATCTTGTTAACCAATCCCTCACCCCCAAGGCAATCCACCACTCACTTTTATACATATATCCAAATGGTTGTGCTGACGGAATGCTAGCCTTACATGTGTGCACATTGCAATTGCCTCTGAGCTTCTCTCAAGCGCTTTGCAGAGTCATTTAGTAAACCTTACCTCACAAATTGCTGTTCCACATTTCTGAACATTACTCTGAACTTTGATAGAGTCACTACATAAAACAATGTGCTCGTGTTGCAGTTAAAATCCTGTAGCAGAAATGCACCCCCTGTAAATATATTGTCCATACAAACATTTGATCAGTGAATAGCTTGGTTCAAGATGTTTGAACCATTCACAAACCACAGACATATAAAGCTGACTGTTATGGTGAGGAGTGAAATCACCGACTTAATTCGGTTCTCCAACGCTACATCTTGGGGACTAAGTCCCATCCGCTCACCCCTCAGGGTTTTGCGAACCTGTCTGACAATGCAAATGTACCAAACTGACAGTGGTCAACAACAGAATTACCGCGAATGGAATGAAAAGGGTTAACATGTTCTTAAATCAGTTAAACCCGAGACAACTTGGGTCTGTTTAAAAAAGCATGATTTTATTCCACAGTACCAGGGAAAATTGTCAATGATCTTATTAGGTTTAAACCGAAAATAATTGGTTTTCGAACAGAGCAGAATTCCTGGAACAACTAAAGCCACGGTCAATGTTTTCTCTGTCCAATATTTTCTCTTCAGTTTCAATCAGCAAATGGCCACAAAACGATCAAAAGAGAAAAGGGCATTGAATCAACCGGGAAAGTCTGCAGCTACATGAAACAGTCAAAGAGAGCACTGCAGACATGAGTGAGGTCCAGGAAACACTTTACAAAGTAATACATATTGAGTTGCCTGAGTATGTCTTCGTCAAAATGAACAGTAGATCTGCTGTTACCATGGCGATTAGGCAACACGCAGTAAAATTAGAAACACCGCATTTTCCACATGTGATAATCAGAATCACCAGTACATTAACCGTAAGAGATGGAAGGTAAAGATGAAGTCAGAAATTGTTGATTAAATATTACCCAAGTTGGCCCAGCTAACGATGGAAGATAATAGCACCGAATTGATAAATTAGGATGGCTCAGACATTAAATCTAAAAAACCATCCCAAAGCTGGGTTGGCATGATGGCTCAGTGGTCAGCACTGCTGCCTCACAGCGCCAGGTATCTGGGTTCAATTCCAACCTTGAGCGATAGTCTGTGTGGAGCTTTCGCGTTATCCATGTGTCTACGTGGGCTTCTGCAGGGTGGTTTGCTTTCCTTTCCACATTCCATAGATCTGTTGAACTGGCCGTGCTCATTTTCTGATAATGTTCAGGGATATTTAAGTTAGGTGCATTTGTCAGGGGTAAATGTAGGGTAGGGGGACTGGGTGTAGGTGGTGTACTCTTTGGAGTGATGGTGTGGACCTGTTGTGCCAAAAGGCCTGTTTCCACACTAAAGGGACTCAATGAAATCAGCCTAACTCACGCAAAGCTGCTTAGTCCTGGCTTTAACTCAATAGTAGCAAGGAATTGACAAATGATAACGGGGTGTAACTTCTAAAGTGGAAGGTTTAGAGGAGATTTGAGAATAAAAGCTGTCATCCAGACGTTACTGGCGGTCTGGAAAACATTGCTTGAGAGAGTAGTTGATAGAGGAAATGTCACAAACGTGCAAAAATGTTTGGATGTGCACAATAGGTCTCATAACATTCAAGGCTCTCAGACATGTGCTGGAAAGTGGCAGAACTGTGATTTAAGATAGAATTGACAGCACAATCTTGTTGGACTGAAGGGACACTTTTGTAAGATAGGTTTCTGTGATTCGAGGAATTGCTTCTGGGAGGAATCTTCAGAATAAAATCAAGTTAGCAAAATGTTTTAAAGATCTATGGATGATGCTAACATGGACCAGAAACAAAATAGCTGGAGAAACGCCACAGGGACAGCAGCATCTGCGGAGAGAGAAACAGAGTTAAAGATTCCTGTCCGGAATCATTCTTCATCAGAACAGGTATTACTGAAAAAGCGTCACTGGACGGAAGATATTAATTCATTTATGTCATCTTCATTGAAACCAAAGCACAGGTGTTAGTTTCCAGCAGGAAATTGGAATACAAAGTTTTGATATTCATCTATTATGGAACCTTTATTAGAATGCAGTTAGCATACCAGATGTAGTTCTTGTCACGATAGTCAAAAACCAAAGCTGACACACTGGAGAAGATGTAATTATTTGATAGATAATGAAAACAGATATGTGAAAACTTTGCTTTATCATCAAAGTTATAAGCCACTATCTGTGAAATCGCTTTCATGACAAACTAAGGATCAGTTTGCCCCTCCTGACTTGGAACCTCAAGAATTCTTTGTCGTTTTCGCAAACATTCAAACTTTGCACGTGTATTGAGTCAGCAGGGAGTGAACATTTCAAATAAGGACACGTTATTCTTATATGCAGTCTCTGCATTCTCATTTCAATTATTTTGGAATTTGCCTGTTGACATTTTATGGACAAAGTACATAATCAAAATTGAAACAACCAGTTCACTTGCGAAATTCTTAAAACAGGCTGCTCCAGCCCACATGTATAATAAAATAGATCATAATTAAAACAGGACTCTTTGACTGACTGTTGTGTTGTGATCGTGTCAGGGAAAATAATGCTTAAATTGATAATGTGTATAACCTGCAGTTCATAGAAAAGGACAATAAGATTTCACAATAATATTTTAAACAGGTAAATAATTCAATGAGAATAATTAAACAAGATAAGCCTTAGTAATCTAATGATACAACAAGTAAATTATTGAATTCTAATCATGGTTTTTTTTCTTGCTCCCCATGAAAGATTACTTTATGCATTGTAAAAATTATGAAGCTCCAAACACATTTTCAGGGAGCAACTGCAAGCTAGTCATAGACCGCTGGAATTCACTTAAACACTCCTCAGTTTTTCCACGATTCCATGGAACTTTAAGAAACTTATGGCACAGATAGAAGCGTTTCAGCACACAAAGCAAAATTACGTTAACAGTTCTCAGTTTTACTACGATCACATGCAATCATTTTGAAGTTACGGCTCAGAAAGGGACATTAAGCTATCAAATCTACATTAGCTAACTTTTCTAGTCCTGCTTTGCAGCAGCTTATCGACAATCGTGAAATTTTACTTCTTTTCTTTTATAGATCCTGATTCTCTTCAAATAAGTTGAATACTCTCAAGTCGATCTCCACAAACTGTGCAGCGAATTGCAGACATACTCTCAAGTCACCTACAATCCTTCCAGCAATCCACCACAAAATCCATCCTGCGTAAGTGGTCCTATCCGTTTGCGGGGACAGGGCTCCATCCAAGACCCTGAATAGTTTTGACACATCATCCCTCATTCTCCTCTGTTTCGGGAAAACGATCCTAATGATATCCATCTTCGCTCATGTGTTTAGTAGCCTCACTTCTACAGTGATAACAAACGATGTAATTTCAGTAGAAGTCAGATCCCAGACAGAAACGGAGATTGATGGATCACAGCCTTAGTTGTTCTACCTTTCGCTGAATGATCTTTTGCTTAATCAGGAACATGCATTTCTGCAAATATTACTTCAGCAACAAAACTGAAGTTTATTACCAAGGAAATGATGATAAGATATATTAATCTAAACTTAGTACGCATAATCGCTGCAAAGGCATTGCAAACACAGTAAATGTATAATCTCCGTAATTGCGAAATAATACATAACTTGAAATCAAAGGAAATATAGAACTTTTCAATAACATTTAACACAATATTCCAGGTTCAGCTTAATAAAAACATGCCTTGTACAACATGCCTAAATCCCTGTATCTTACATTTAGTTAAGTTACTTGCAACTTCCACCTTTAAATTGGAACTATATTAAATACTCTCTTGAGTTAATGCACAGTTGATCTTCAATATATTCACTTTTATATAATCCCATACGGTTATTTTTTAGTCCTGTTACATATGGTCTGGGAAGAACACGGAATTTTCACTCCAAGATAATCGAATTCACTAAATCTGCCATTCACTTCTCATAAGCACAGATCTATACATGCAGCCAGGTCCAATGCATTCCAAATTAAACGTGAAACCAAAGATTTCACATTTGTGCGTGCTTTCCTTAACGTCGGACTCCAGAATTACCCTTTTTAAAAAAAAATGCTTAACCTTTGACAATAGCCTCCCACTTTGTTGGGCACTCAGTACCGCTATATTCCTGACAATCATCTGTTTATGAGAGGTAGGTATCCCTGATTGAATCAGATTATTAGCCACAGTCAGGGACCTCAAATTCTCTGACATCCACTTGGCAAACTCCTGACAAAAAGCACAAGTAGAAAACATAATGAGTTGCTGAATGTATAGGGATTGAAAGAGATTGAAAAGCTGAAACCTGAGTTAGTCCGAGTGCGCATTGGTCGAATGAACATGTGCCAGGAGGAAGCCCCTCATTATCTTGAATATTGCTGATGTTTCGGGAGCTTGCGCAACGTCCGTTTCTTCTTAATAGAACGGGGATTTCTGCATGTCTGTTGTTGAATATTTAATCGAACCTGTCAGACAGTGTTCAATTTGGTCAGACAGTGCAGGGAATATTTTGTACAGTATCGTCTCTCTATCTAAGAAAGGACATAATGTCTTAAAATGAGTTCAGCAGATGTTCACTTGGCTGGTACTGGCGATGGCCATGAGGAGAGTTTAGTTTCACTTTATCTGTGCTTCCTCGAAGTCTGAGATTTTTTCAAATGTGTGAAATTCTGAGATGGTGACACAGACCAGATGCACGGAGCATGTTTCGTCTGGTTAGGGAGTCGAAAACCAGTGGGCACTGTCTCAGGATAAGAGACAGACCATCTAGGACTGAGATGAGAAAGTATTTCTTCACTCAAAGCATGGGCAACTGGTGGAATTCTCTGCCACAGAAGGCTGGGAGTACTGGATCACTTCCTGAATTCAAGAAGGACGTTGATATATATTTTTTAAAATTATTGCAAATACATAAAGTTTTCTTTTTTCAGAAATAAAGTATGTACAATTAATAAAGCTGTTCCAATGTGCATTCTATTTACTTATACTGATCAAATTAACTCTTGAAGTTCACCATTCTGTTTACCTCTTCGCATGTAGCTGAAGCGTTAACAGGTCCGAATTACTGAATGCCCCCCTGCTATGCTTTGGCAGAAGGACCTTACACAGTGAGATAATTTTAGATACTGAGAACATCAAGGGTTGAGAGCGAAAGCACGAATTAGGTTTTGCGATGCAAAATCACACACCATTATACTGAGCAGCGGTCAGGTTCAATGGGTTAAATTATCTCCTTCCGTCCCTTTGCTCCCAAATTCCAATCACACAATGTTCAGCATTAAGTGAGCTGTCAGCATCCATTGAATGTTAGTTCTTCCCATTGTTGGGTTCCACTATCTGTCAGAAACTCTTCAGTCTCGTTGATCACCTCATTATGGTGAAAGAGGTGAAAGCCTGAGTGATCAAGAGAGATGGATATTCCACGGGTGGCGTAACCCAATTGGCTTAAGAAGGTGTCCATTATTAAGCAGAGCCGAACTAAACAGCAATATGTATATGGAATCTGAAATAGCTCTAGTGCATTTTAATATTTATTTTAAAGTCAAACAGTTCAAATTTACAGGCAAGCACGATAAACTCCAATACACAAGATTATTTATACAAGGATGCTAACAGCTCTAAGACACAACAATGTAACAAGAGGTGTTATGAAAGCGTGGATGGTCGTTTGAAGGCAGAGGGTGCTTTTCTGAGCCTTCAGATTTTGAGAACACATGTGCCCTGGGCTGGCTATCTCTATCAAAGTGTGTACAAAGGATTGAAAGCATGTAGGGTTATTAACATTGGCTTGGTTGTATACTGATGTTAAATCAACCATACCTGAATTTTACTAATTAATTTAAAATATATCGAGGATATCAAAATAACAGTTAAATGTATATTTGCTTGCATGACAAAATTCGACGATTCAGATGATAGAAGCTTTGGGGACATATAATGGAGTGCATCTCGAAAATTGCCCAGAGCTATCTTCCACAAACCTAACTGCACCTCAGAAAAAAAAGGTTTCAAACAAATCTCTCAGAAAGCTCCACGTATTAAAAGTACCAAGGCATTTCATCGAAAGGTGCTTACATTAAAAAAAAAGTGAGGAGAAGAAACAGGAGAAGACGGAGGATTAGGGAAGAGCAGTGAAAGACTGAAAAAATCAGAAGGAAAGGCAAGCTGTGTGGACTTTAAGAGATTAAGTATTAATTTACCATGATTATAAATTGTGTTATTGCAACAGCATATTAGTAGATTGTGGTCAGTTAAGAAACAGTTGGGAGTGCGGTTTGATGATAGTTTTGTTAGAGTTTTCATTGGAAGGTTTAACTGAATAAATAGGTAAAAAGGATTCTGGATTGGTGCTGGAAAAGCACAGCAGTTCAGGCAGCATTCGAGGAACAGGAAAATCGACATTTCGGGCAAAAGCCATTCATCAGGACATTGTTACCTGTACTTGATCATGGATATCCCGGATCTTCTTTCATTCATACATGTGACAGTTTACCAGTTGAGGAGAGCTTCTCTGGGTCTATGGGTTTTAATTATCAGAGGAGTTTGATATCCCCATCGTGACAGACTTGGGGGCTCTTAATCCGAGATTTAAACTGGTTAGGAGCTCCATTCTGAGATCTGGAGAGTTCGTGTAGGAGATCTAATCGGCTCTGAGCAATATTGCACAGATTCAAACAGACTCAGCGATTAATGTCTTCAAGCTTTAAATGAAACTTAGGTGAGAAAATCTGGTTAATTTTGGTTTCTTGTGTTTTTTAGATTAACAGTGAGAGACATGGCACTTATAGTCACTGAGTGTTTTCGAGGAGAGTAAAAGAAATGACTTGAGAGTTTAACCAAATGTGAGCTTGGAAGCGCTGCTGCAATCGGCAGGTAAACAGGAAGTGAGTTTGCCTGTGTATGTGAAAAAAAAGATGCCATTTCAGCAATATGTCGACATTTAACTGCCATCATATCGGTTGAAATGGCTAGAATTCAATTCAAATGAAGCAGCTTGAGATAGAGGAGAAAGAAAAGGAGAGCGGTTTCTTAAATGAGCAAAAAGGATAGAGAGAGAGAAGAAAGAGAAACATAAATGGGAGAAGGAAGAGAAAAGGAAAAGGAGTTTGTATTTCTAAAGTTGCAAATTTGTCAGGAAAGTCAATTTAACAGGATGGAGATAAGGATAGAAGCTATTGCTATTGTTATGGACCAGGCCACATCCCCCAAATTATTTTAAGAAAGCAGCTGGGACACTAACATTGTTACTTGTTTGAAGAGGTGTACAGTGGATAGACCAAGAGTGATGCAGTTGGCCTAATCACTTGGTTTTAAATTAAAAAAAATGCAAGTTACCGGGTGGAATACAAACAAATGGGAACAACATGTACAATAAGTAATCTTTTCTGAAAACAAAACACATGATACTAACTGAATGATACAGTTCCAAATACTTCAAATTGCCGTAAGCATCCCTATGCACAAAATAGGAGAGAAAAAAAACCGGCAGAATTCAGAGAGAGGGAGGATCAGCATAGAATTGCTTCTTGGTTCCAGTCGCTTCACAACGATCAGCAGCCCTTAAAACAATACAAACGAGACTACAGAAAAGTTGAGCTGGGTGAACTGGCCATTCCCCTTTCATTGGACGAGTTCTTTTAATGTTAAAAGATTCCTAAGTAGAATTGCCACAGATGGGCGGCACGGTGCCACAGTGGTTAGCACTGTTGCATCACAGCGCCAGACACCCAGGTTCAATTCCCGATTCAAGCGACTTTGCGTGGGTTTCCTCCGGGTGCTCCAGTTTCCTCCCACAGTCACAAAGATGTGCAGGCCAGGTGAATTGGCCATGCTAAATTGCCCGTAGTGTTAGGTAAAGGGGTAAATGTAGGGGAATGGATAGGTTGCGCTTCGGCGGGTCGGTGTGGACTTGTTGGGCCGAAAGGCCTGTTTCCTCACGCTAAGTAATCTAATCTAATATTCAGAGCCTGTGTATTTACGAATGCATGAAAATAACCTTGTTAAAAGAGTACCATCATGACAGCTCTTGAGCCGCCAGAGGATGTGGTGGAGGCAGTTACAATTGCAACATTTAAAGGGCACTTGAATGGATATCTGAATAGGAAGGGTCTGAAGGTATATGGGCTAGGTGCTGGCAGGTGGGACCAGATTGAGATATCTGGTAGTCATACACGTGTTGGTCCAAATGGTCTGTTTCAGTTTTATACATCTCTATGAACTCATCTCTTAAAAATAAAGGAGCAACATGCATCGGTAATCATATATTCTCGTCCTGCCACACACGTCGTTTTCAAATTGAACGGCTGTTAAAACAAGCTCCAACTAAATTGTCTGGAATTTTTGACTTGAGTTTCTCTACAAATTTCAATGGAACATGATCAGTGCATATGATTTCTGCAGAGACATTACTGGCAACATAAACATTGAAATGTCATAACACCAACACCAAGTTCAAAGTGTACTTCTCAATTGTCAAACATTTCTGCTGATTAATGTTCAATTTTCTGGATAAATACCCGACAGGTCTTCCTATCTTCTCATTCTCTTCCTATAAGGGTATAGCACCGCCACCCACACCACACGTACCACTCGTACCGATAGTCACTTTGAAAGGTTTTGTGTAATTATTTGTTGTTAACACTGGGGCAGTGTTGAACACAGTTTTCAGGCTGTCAAATCCCTTCTGACAGTCTGCTGTCCACTGAAACTTCTTATCTATTTTTAGTGATTCAATGAGTGAAGCAGCCAACCTGCTAAAATTTGTTCCAAAATTTCGATAAATTCCACTGAATCCCAGGAATCCTGGTACTGCTCTTTTTTTTGTCTATGTGATGCGAACCCCCCCAATTACCTTTGCTTTTGCACTCCGTGAGGCCATTTGCCCATGTCCTATAACATAACCCAGGAAACTGACTTGCTCTTAGGAAATTTCACTCAGGCATGTTTGTCATCAAAGCTGCTTAACGAAGTTAATCGAGCAATTCTGGTAAACATTGTAAACGTTTCTTCCTTTTGTGACCTTGATCATCAAGTCATCTACATATAGAACATCATTGCGCAATCTGCTAATGGCCATATTGGTTACCCTCTGAAGGATGTATGGCGCATTTTCATACGAAATCTCAGGACTTTAAAGTGTTACAATCCATTCGGCGTTACAAAAGCTGAAATTGTCTTCATCTTTCGAAGAGATATACCTGCCAGTATGCCCTGAGCAATTCCAAATTAGAAATATAAGTTGTTTTCTCTCACCTTTCCAAAACGGTTTTCCAAATGCACAATCGAATATTCATTAGCCCTTGTAATTGCATTGACATTACAAGAGTCTACACGTAACTGCTGAGGACCATAAGGTGTTGGCATCATTACTATGGGTGAGCTCCAGTCACTGTAACTGACTTCTATTTTGTGATCATGGATTATGTGCTCAATGTCCTTTTTGAAATCTGCCAAATTCAGAGGGCTATGCCGATAAGAATGTTGTTTATTCAGAAGAGCATCGTCTATACCTTCATCATGCATAATTACATTTATTCTTCCCACCTCATTTTACATTTTTCCACATGTGATATTAGTAATTCTTTCGGTTATTTCGGTTTAAGTCTGGAAGGTAACTCAATAATTTATCCTAACTTTTGACAAATTACTCGTTGTCCAATTATTTTGAGGAGTACTCAATTCAGACCCTATGAACTTGGTTTCAGAGAAGATAGAATACTACAGTAAGGTACAAACCCTTCTGCCCTTGATCCAACGCCGACCTTTGGAACCAACGTGAGGAATATCTATCTGACACTATTTTGTTTTCATCCATATATTTATCCAGTGATCATTTAAATGACCTTAAGTTTGGAGAGTCTACGACTGTTGCTGGCAAAGTTTTCCCCAGCCCTCTACTCTTAGGGCAAAGAAACAACCTCTGACATCTGTCCTTTAACCATCACCCCTCCATTTGAAGCTACGACCCCTCAAGCTGGGCCAGAACCGTGCGAGGAAAACGGCTCTCACTGTACCCTATATAAGTCACTATTTATCTTATATGTCTCAAATAAACAACCTCTCAACCTTACTCAAACTTAAATAGCTCCGAGTCCCTCGGCCTTTCCTCATAAAACATTCCCTCCATACCAGGCAACAACCTGGAAAATCTCCTCTGAACCCTTTCTGAAGCTTCCACATTCTTCCCATAAAGCAGTAACCAGAATTGTACGCAACACTCCAAGGTGTGAATGTACCGGAGTTTTGTCCAGCTGCAGCATGAGCTCCTGGCTTCGAAACTCAATCTCTCTACCAATAAAAGCTAACATACCATACGGCTTCGTTAAAAAAAAGCTATCAACCTAGGTGGCTGGCTTCAGGGATCGATGCACATTGAATCTGAGATCTCTCTACTCATCCACACTACTAAGAATTTTACAATTAAGCCAGTACTCTGCATTCCTGTAGCTCCTTGCAAACTTAATCATCGGACATTGTTTCTGCATTAACCTCTATTTGCCACCTCTAAGTCCAGCTCTGCAGCTTATCTATGTCCTTCTGTAACATGCAACATCTTCAGCATTTTCCACAGATCCACCGACCTTAGTTTCTTCCGTGAATTACCGCAACCATTCTTCTATGCCATCATCCATGTCATTTGTAAAAATGATAAACAGTGGCCACAAAACCTATCCTTATGGTAGATCACAAGTAACTGAACTCCAGGAAGAACACTTCCATCAAGCATGACTTTCTGTCTTGTTACAGCTAACCAATTTCTGTTCCGACGCACTAAATCAACCCTAATCCCATGCCTTCGTATTTTGTGCAGTAGCCTACTATGGGGAAAGTTACCTAACGCCTTACTGAAATCCATATACAACACATCAACCGCGTTAGTTTCTTTGATATTGTGTAATAGTACGGCCTCTGAATATCTAATGGATACATCTGTTATTGTAAACAAAGACGGGTTCCTTTTTTTGTTTCAGGTACGATTCCTAATCAATCAAATACGACTCTTGTAAAAGATTCCTCATATGCAGGAATAATTATCACAGATGCAAGCCCGTGGCTTTCTAATTTCCTGACACGCATGAATTATCTGGAAAAATTCACTGACATTCTCGTGCAGACCAGGCTAACAAAAATGTTTTTGTATTTTAGCTTGATTTTTCCCAAACCAAAATGACTCCCTAATGATAGTTGATGAGTTACACGCTACACATTCTTCTATAACCCAGTGGCGACACAACAATTAAAAAAAAGTTTCATCTTTCCGCTGTCACATACTTTACTTAATTAAGTTAAATATGGCGGTGCTGTCATTTATCTCCTCTTGGTTAGTGTCAAACATCTAATCAAACATCTGTTCATTCTACTACTACTTTATTATCTGT
This sequence comes from Chiloscyllium plagiosum, assembly GCF_037043375.1. NCBI lineage: Eukaryota > Metazoa > Chordata > Chondrichthyes > Orectolobiformes > Hemiscylliidae > Chiloscyllium > Chiloscyllium plagiosum. Next base: position 21,541,961 of record NW_028270178.1, on the reverse strand, counting down.
ACTCTTTGACCTCTCCTGTTTTAACTGGTGACTTTGTGACTTCTTTTCTACACAGTCGGAAAGAGTCCGAGAATATGTGTCCTGAATTCTGACTTAACAGTATCTCATTAATATTTCTGATTTGGAGATGCCGGTGTTGGACTGGGGTGTACGAAGTTAAAAATCACACAACACTAGTTTATAGTCCACTAGGTTTAATTGGAAGCACAACTAGCTTTAGGAGCGTCGCTTCTTCATCAGCTGATAGTTGACAGCTCAATCCTAACACACAGAACTTACAGAAAAATTTACAGTGTGATTTAACTAAAATTATGCATTGAAATTTTGACTGTCTTTTAAGACTTTCATCTGTTTGAATGCCAGGAATGTTTCACTTCTTTCATGTGTAAATCACAAAACATTTTTAAAAAAGCTGCATTCTCAGGTTAGGTGTTAACAATGGCGATAGCAAAACTATATGTTGAAGGTGTTAGCCCCCTGTGCTCTCTGTCTATGCCATGATGTTTAGATTGATTCTAATCTAAAAAGTAAGATAACGGAGTTTTACATTAATTCATGCAGTTTTTGAGCTCACAGTTCTCCATGAATGCATGCAGTTTTTGAGCAAAGTGCAATGTAACCCTGCAAGTACAAATTCACCCCACAAAATATATGTGTGCATGTGGGTCTTTGTGTGTGTGTGTCTGTCTGGGTTGGGGGTCGTGAGTGTGAAAATGTGTTTATGTGTGTGTAGTGAGTGTACCGTGTCTTAAGTCTGTGAGGGGGTGCATGTGGGAGTGTGTGTGTCTGTAAGGGTGTGTGTGGGTGTCTGTGTGTGCATCTGTTTATATGTGTGTCCGTGAGTATGTGGGTATAGGAGTGTGTGTGTGTGTGTGTGTGTGTGTGTGTGTGTGTGTGTGTGTGTGTGTGTGTGTGTGTGTGTGTGTGTGTGTGTGTGTGTGTAGGCGTTTCTGTGTGTGTAATATTTCCATTGCCTAAATTTCCACTGGCATTTCAATCAAAATAGGGAGCAGTGTGAATCAGCTAAATCGTTAGGAAGGACAAATAGTATTCCTGGAGCTGAGAGTTTGTCTTGCACTCCTACCACGACTTCTCCACTCTTCACAAACACTCTAACCTCACTCTACGTAATTGAGCGCTTCATATCTCACCTTGAATTCCCGTTACTCGTACCTTACCTGGCAATAATCCTTCAGAAGTACATCTCTCCTCATCTTTGAACATATAAGAATGAAAGCTTCCTGTACCTATTCATATTGTACCCTCTTTACCTACTACTCCTTGTGTATGTGAGTAAACATTACTTTCGTATCCATGGTTTAGGAAAATCGGGCAAGACCTCCTCACTCATCCTCTGACTAGGTTATACAGTTTGTTGCAGCTTTCTAAACTCCACTGGACTATTTTTTTACCACTCGAACAAAATTCACTGGCTTATCCTGTTTTCCTCCATCTGACTTCCCAGTGTTTTTCCTAACCTACCAACATTGCGTTTTCATGTGCCCTAATTTATCGTAATGTAAACACTGGAAATTTTTAACTTCTCTTTCCCCTTCAAGCGTTTTCTTTTCACCCTGTAGTTAGTTATACTTAAGATCTTTGCCAAGATCTATATTTCATTTTCCATGTCAGAAATCAGTTTTACCCAATTTCTGTCCCTCATAGATTAAAATTGATTTTGGAAGCCAAACTTTGATTAATAGATCAACTCTGAATCATCAGCAATTTCAGCTGATAATCTTGCTGATTTATCTTCCACATTTTCTCCCTACATCACGAACCAAATTTTTGAACTCCTCCAAAATAATCACCTCTCGAAGAACGAAACGTTTTCCTTTGTTTCAAATGTTCCTATCCATCTATAAAAATCACTTTGTTAGATCCTTTCTAAAACTACGTTGGTTTATCCAGGGTCGCTTCTTATCTTCCTGAAAGTTTGTCTGAATGCTTCTGGCATAACCTCATTTGCAGATAAAATGGCTTTCTCCATCTCTTGAATGTCCCCAGAAATCTCTTTCGACAATGAATATCACAGTAGCTCTATATAAACGTTTTGTTTGGATCAACAAAACCCACGTGGTCACTGATTAATTCATTTGTTTAGTCACCTTTTCAGACGACATGAAAGAGGCTACCACATATTTCTCATCAAATGTCGGAAATGCTTAATAGATTTAAACAGTTTCTCATCAGTCCTTTGTCCCCAAAGGTTTGCTCATCCACTCTCTCTTCTTGACTAAACTGATCTTCAGTTTTCAACTCTCTCTTTTAAGTTGACTTTCCTGTTGAAGTGCCAAATTCTGAAGTTTGAACTCTCCCTCTTTCTTCCTTTCCTGTGTCTCTTCTGTCTTTCTTTCCCTCTCTCCTTTTGTTGTGGTCATACAATTCTGTCCATTTCTTTTTGCTACCTTCCCTTGGCTTTCTAATCATCATTCAATGAATTTCATTACTTTTATACTTTCCTCGTCCTTTGTCTCTAACACAAGCTGATTCATTTTCAATTGAACTTTAGCCATTTCCGAAGATTCTAATAGAGTTTGCAGCTAATGTAAATGCGGAGTTACTGCTGTAATCATCTCTACTTTCGTCACGACAGGAGGCAGCCACATCTTCATCTTGTCTGTTAAATCCAGTAGATTTGATGTAATCACCTTTTGCAAAATCCCAAAGTCACTTCTTCCACTCCCAGAAAACTCTTCGTGACTGAAGAAGCTATTGCTATCCCAAGCACTATTTAAACCAACTGAAATAAACACCCAAAACAAAAGAGACTAATACCACAACTCGCAGTCTTTGTATCCAGCAACCCTAATCCCAAACTTAGAATTATAGTACAAATCATGCAAATAGTCCCCATTTCGTTATGAACCAGGCCAGACCCCGTCAGAACACTTCAAGGCAGTAGCCTGGACCTTAATTTTACTAATTATTTAAGCAGATATAGAGTACCTATTCTGAGTAATGCAGTTAGTCCAATCACTTAGATTTAATAGTAACAGAATTTACTTGCAGGATTACTGAATGAGACAGAAACAAAAGAGAATATACTAAATAATAACTTAATTTGTTAAAAACTGAACAGAATATCCAGATTTAATGATGATGTTCCAAATCTTTGCAACAATCCCCATAAATGACCCTGTGCCAAAAAAGGAAACGTTCAATACAGGTTCTTACAGGAGAAGTGTCAGAGAGAGAGAGGATAAACATGGACCTGCTTCTTTGAGGAGAAAGTGAGGTCTGCAGATGCTGGAGATCAGAGCTGAAAATGTGTTGCTGGAAAAGTGCAGCAGGTCAGGCAGCATCCAGGGAACAGGACAATCGACGTTTCGGGCATAAGCCCTTCTTCAGGAAGGGCTTATGCCCGAAACGTCGATTCTCCTGTTCCCTGGATGCTGCCTGACCTGCTGCGCTTTTCCAGCAACACATTTTCAGCCCTGTTTCTTTGAATCCAGCAGATTCACAACGACTAGCAGCTCTGAACTCAAACCATAAAAGACGTGAGACAAGCTGAGCTGGGAGAACTGACCACTCAATTTTCATTGGGAAAAAGTTTATTCCTCCTTCAGATCAACTGCAAACGTTTAGGAACATGTGTCTTTACGACCTCCTAAAAAAAAACGAAATTTCAACCTCGCCTTATTTTAAAAAGCATTATCATTACAATATGTACAACTACGTTAAAGAATGACCGCATTTTTATGGAAAAGACGTTGAAGCATTTTTCCTTTCATTTCAAACATTGGCTATATTGATTGGTCAGATAATTGTGGGTAATGTTATTCCAGAACAAGTTGTGAGGCAGGGCAAGGGAGGTTCTTGCAGCGCTGGTAGATGAGGGATAAAGAGATTTTGAAGATGTCAAATCGGCAACGTTTGAGCCGACAAAATTGTATCAGATGCGTATGGACAATGGTTCAGAAACATAAAGAAGGTAAACACTTAATGATAATGTCTTAGGGAGAGTGTCTGAACAAAGAGATCTTGGAGTGCAGTTTCACAGCTTCTTGAAAGTCGAGTCACAGTAGACAGGAGAATGTATAAAACATTTGGTGTGCTTTCCTTTCTTGATCACAGCATTGAGTACAGGAGTTGTGTGATCATGTTGCGTCTGTCCAGGACATTGGTTCGGCCACTTTTGAAGAATTATCCGCATTTCTGATCTCCTCCTTATCAAAATAATTTTGCGACATTTGAAAGGGTTCAGAAAACCTTTACAATGATGTTGCCAGGGTTGGAGGATTTGAGCTACAGGAAGAGGTTGAATTGGCGAGGCCTTTTCTTCCTGGAACTTTGGATGCTGGGGATTGACCTTATGGATGTTTATAAAATCATGAGGAAAATGGACTGGGCAATAAAACATCGACATCTTGAAGCATACTCAAGAAAGGAATCAGAAGGAATTCCTAGAAGGGTATTTTCCTAAGGCTTATATCTCAAGGTACAAATGGAGGCCAAAGTAGGTCATTGCCGAGCAGAAATAGGCAGAATTGCATCAGACGGTGTTCCCAGGAGTATACAGACAGGAAGTATTGAGGGCAACACATTCGTCAAGAGTAAGAGGTCATCTAGGATTGAACAAAACTCAGGCAAAGATAGAAGAAAGCGCCCATTGGCCAGGATTTCATACCAATGTGGTTCAATTCTCCATACCTGCAATACGTGCCAGAGGATAGGAAAACCACGAGAGAAGCAGATATTTGTTACTGTCCCTCAGAGTGAGGAATAATGTTCATATTATTTGATTTTTGATGTGTCTCAAAATAATGAGGGAGTCCTTGAAGGATGGGATAGAAGAGTGTGCTGAGTATGTCAGGAGAAAACAACGGAGTTGCAAGTTTTTTTTGCTGCAATATGATTACGTAGGTAGGAATAGAAAGGAAGCACTAATACTATAGCGGACGAGGTTGAAGTAGGGAATGCCATTCATGTCATTAAAAAAATTAAAAATGTGTACAGTCTTGATCCTCTCAAAGCTGCACAGCAACAGACTGAAGTGAATGGAAGCTTAAAGAAGACATCGTGGAGTTGAGTCAAACTGAGTAAAGTTCGCCAAATGCGTTAGTTCACAAACATGAAGGTACTCAACAATTCTGTGTCGATGGTTCTAAATCGGTGACATGGCCACTTTCAAGGTTTGAAGATTGTTTTGACAAGCCACTCACACAACAAAGTTGTACTTAATGTGTTGTTATTGGTACGTATCTTTACGAGTTGAAAAATGTGGTACTGGAAAAACACAATAGGCCAGGCAGCATCCGAGGACCAGGAGAATCGACGTTTCTGGCATAAGCCCTTCTTCAGGAATAAGGCTGGTGTGCCAAGCAGGCTGAGATAAAAGGTAGGGGGGAGGGTATTTGGGGGAGGAGCGCTGGAAATACGATAGGTGGAAGGAGGTGGGGGTGAAGGTGATAGGCCAGAGAGGGGGTGGGGGCGGAAAGGCCATGACTTAATGATCGTTAGTTTTTGATGGAAAGATCATTTGCTACATTTGGCAGATTACGTGATGCAAAACTGATTTTGAAGTTTAGCAAAGACTGAAATCGTGAAGACAGAGGTGACGTTCTTGGGACATAACATCAGATATGGAAGGACGACCTCAAGGACCGTGAAATTGAAGGCAATCGAGGAACGTCCAAGATCATGCTCGAACAATGAGGTGCTTCGATTTTTCGGACTGAGAAGACTCTTCTGGCAGTTTGTCCAAAACTTCAACAGTGTGGTGGCATCACTGATGGATTCACGAAAGAACACAAAATTCCGTTCGGCAGCTCAATGTCAGGACCCATTAGAAGTTTTAAATGCTGCATTGTCTATCGTTCCAGTTTTAGACACATCAAACTACTTAAAACCCTTTAGAGTCCTATATACGCCAGTGATACAGGGGTTGATGCAAGAAGGTGAAGACGGAATTGAAAGGCCAACTGGTAATTAATCAAAGAAATTAAATATTCATCAGGGAAATTATTCCAACGTTGAAACAGATGTACTGGGTTTAGTATTGGTTTTACAGCATTTCACCATATATATTAAGAATAATCCCTCACAGATGTTTGGAAATACCGACCATCAAGCCCTCACTTCTTTGGAAAGATTTAAGAATAAAAATTTGAGAGTATTTCGATGGAATCTGCTGTTATAGGTTTTTAATTTCCAAAATCGTACATGTGGAGGCTCGAACTAATATTATTGTAGAGGCGTTATTATCGGCTAAAAAGAAAATCAATAACTTTGAACTAGTTCAATGCAAGGTGTAACTAAAGATGCTATGTAATTCGTAATAATGGTGTTAAGATTTTTTTGAGGAACAGAAAGATGAAGCCATCTTTACATTATGATTGTTCATTTATTTCTTTAAAACAGAGATGTTATGAATTAATAAGCAAGAATAGTATCTTTAAAAAAGAGTTTTCTGAAGGGAGAGATTTTGAAATCATGTGTCGGCGAGCGATCAGTGTTAGAGTCATTACTAAGTTAAAAATCACACAACACCACGTTATAGACCAACAGGTTTAATTGGAAACACACTAGCTTTCGGAGCGATGCTCCTTCATCAGGTGCTTGTGGAGGGCTCGATCATAACACAGACTTTATAGCAAAAATTTGCAGTGTGATTTAACTGAAATCATACATTGAAAAATTGATTGTCTGTTAAGACTTTCATCTGTTAGAATACAGTGATAGTTTCAATTCTTTCATGTGTAAATCACAAAACACTTTTTAAAAAAATTGCATTCTCGGGTTAGCTGTTAACAGTGGTGATAGCTAGACAATATGTTGAAGGTGTTAGCCCCCTGTGTTCTCTGTCTATGACCTGATGTTTAGATTGATTCTAATCTAAAAAGTGAGATAACAGAGTTTTACATAAATTCATGCAGTTTATGAGCTCAGAGTTCTACATGAATGTATGCAGTTTTTGAGCAAAGTGCTATGTAACTCTGGAAGTACAAATTCACCCCACAAAATATATGTGTGCATGTGGGTCTTTGTGTGTGTGTGTGTGTATGTGTGTGTCTGTCTGGGGTGGGGGTTGTGAGTGTGAGAAAGTGTGTGTGTGTGTAGTGAGTGCTGAGTGTCTTAAGTCTGTGAGGGGGTGCATGTGTGGGAGTGTGTGTGTCTTTCAGGGTGTGTGTGGGTGTCTGTGTGCGCGTCAGTGTGTACCTGTGTCCGTGTGTATGTCAGAGTGTGTGTGTGTAGGAATATCTGTGAGTGTGTGTGTGTGTGTGTGTGTGCGTGTGTGTGTGTGTGTGTAGTGCAATGGTGATCACCTGTAATGTGACATGAACCCAAGGTCCCGGTTGAGGCCCTCCCTATGGGTACCAAACTTAGCTATAAGCCTCTGCTCAGCCACTTTCCTCTGCTGCCTGTGCCGAAGTCCATCCTGGAAGATGGTCACCCGAATGTCCGAGGCTGAATGACCTGGACCACTGAAGTGTTCCCCAACTGGGAGGGAACCCTCCTACCCTCCTGTCTGTTGATTGTTGAGCGGTGCCCATTCATCCGTTGTCGTAGTCTTTCAAGAGTCAGTACTGAGCACTGACAAATTGGAAGAATTGGCGGACGCGTTATTAACATTTGCTCCGTTCTATTTTGATGCTAAGACAAATGCACCTGAATTTAATCAATAAATTTAAATTATGCGCAGGATAATAAAAGTGAATTAAATTTAAATTTGATTGTATTGCAAAGATTGGACTAATGGGATGTAGGAGTCATGAGGATATCTTCAGGTGGGCATTTCGAAAATTGCTCAGAGTTATATGCCAACGAAGGGAGCTAACTTCATCACTGAAAAATATAATCTCAAAGAAATCTCTCAGAAGGCAACATCTTTTAACGCCATCATTTTATATAAAGAAACTCGCAGTTAAAGGTGAGAAGAAGACCCAGGAGACGAGAACAGATTCGGGAAGAACAAAGGAAGACTGGAGAAGTAGCAGGAAAAACCGACTGTGTGGACGTTAGGAGATTAAGTGTTAAATTACGGTTTTTGTTAATTGCATTATTGGAACAGCTCAGCAGGAGAATTTTGGGCAGTTAAGTAATAGTTAGAGAGAAGATTGTTCAATTTGATAATACTTATGTTTCAGTGCTCATTGTTAGAGTTAAAAAATTAAATGCTTACTTTTTGTTATACAATGGGCATCAGGGATCTACTTTTAGTTATAGAATCATAGAATCCCTGCAGTGTGGAAACAGGCCCGTCAGCGTAACAAGTCCACTCTGACCTTTCGAAGACTAACCAATCTAGACCCATTCTTCTACACTAATACACTATATGTATTCCTGGCCAATGCAGGGAACCGACACATCCCTGAACATTTTTGGCAATTTAGCATGGCCAATTCACACAAACAGCATATTTTTGTCCTGTGGGATGAAACCAGAGGACCCGGTGCAAAAGTCAAGCAGATACGGGGGAATATGCAAGCGCCACACAGGGTGTCATCCAATGATGGAAATGAACGAGGTTTCTGGCGCTGTGAGGCAGCAGTGCTAACCACAACAGCTTCAAAAGTTGATAGGGTAAGACGAGCTTCTCTGGATGTTTCAGTTTTTATTATCAGAGGGGCTTAACGTCAATATTGCAACAACAGGAAGAACACAATTGCACGGCACCCACATTTTCAGATGGCATAAAAATACTTGGGAAGGCATCTTGGGAGAGAGATATCAACAGCTGGCAGACAAATATTGATAGTTTCCATTAGTGAGCAAACGTTGTCGAATAGACAATTGCAAGAGAATGCGTTAGGTTGTTCATTTTGGAAGGGAAAATAAAAATATCTGCATTATTTAAACAGGGAAAGCTGCAGAAAACTGCAGTAGTAACTGACTGGCGGGAATTGTGCACGAAACGCAGAAAAGCTCGACACAGGTGCAGTAAGTAATATGGAAAACCCGGCTAGGAGGCAACTAAATAAGATAAGGATCCATAGTATTAGCAGCAAGTTACTGGCATGATTAGCATCTTGGCTGACTGGCAGAAGATAAGAGCAAGAATAACAGGGTCTCATTCACTTTGCTTACAGTGACTTATGGAGTTTCCTCGAGGTTAGTTTGGGACCAAAAGTGTTCGTGTTTCACATGAACAATCTGTAAAAAAGTCAATGATTTGCATATGTTTGCATATGTTTCAAAGATAAATGGAGGAACAGCTAGTGTTGATAAAGAACCAAAGAACTCTCGCAAAAGTTGCATGAATGCGAATCAGGTGGCATACTTTCCTCTGGTTTTAATCGTATCTGGCACAAAGGTAAATGGGAGTGGTTGTCAGAGGTCAGTAATCTCACTTCCATGGCAGGATACCCTCAGGGTAGTGTTCGAGTCCAAACCATCTTCAGCCAATTCATCAATGACTACAACTTATTTCGTTAACTATTGTTGTTACAACATGAGTTCAGTAACTTGGAATACAATGGCCAGCAACTCACCACCTTACTCCCCATGCTTGTCCACTACCTAGAATGAAATGTAAATGAATACTCCCCACATAGCTGGATTGTTGCGTTTTCATCAAAACTCACTGTGCTCTGCATATTTGCTTTTTATAAAGGTAAGATGAGACTGACGTTGATTTTGCAGTGTGCAATTTTTGGATTTTACTTACGAGGTATTATTTCCACTCTAACCTGGTTCACCAGCTCCCCATATTAAACACGCACGCTCTTCCTACGTCCCATCAGCGTTCTGAAGATTGATGTGTCTATATGTTTGTATACATTACTACAATGTGTTGAACAGAAATGTATACTGTAGTCAAGCTGCATTCTGGGACTTGAACCAATGGGCGTGCTCATGTGAAAAATTGAGAGAGCACGTGACCGACTTACTCAATGTGTGTGTGCGTGAGCGTATTTTTTTCTGTATGCGCGCGCTCGTGCGTGTCTGTGAGAGAAAGTGAGAGAACAGAGAGGGATGAATAGAAGCCCGGAATGAGATCGACAAAGAGACAAAGGGAGAATGTCGCAGAGATAAAGATAGACAGCGGAAGTGAGCAGGAGCGGTAGAGAGAGGGAGAGAGAAGAGAGAGGGAGAGATAGATAAATAAATAAATAGAGATAAATAAGACAGATACTGAAGGAGAGGGATACAGTGTGCGAGAGATATATAACAAGTTACTAATCAAGACAGGGACAGAGAAAGATAAACTAAGATAGAGCAAGAGAGAGAGAGAGATAAAAGACACAGTGAGAGAGTGAGGGAGATGGAGATAGTGAAAGAGACAAAGACACAGAGAGATAAAAAGGCAGACAGAGATACAGAGCCAGGCAAACAGAGATAGACGTACAGTGAGAAAGAGAGGGAGAGAGAATGACAGTGACAAACTAAGAGAGATACAACGAGAGGGAAAGGGAGACAGGGACAGAGAAAGAGAATGATTGACAGAGACAAATACAAACAAGCAGACAACACACTTCCAGAAACAATAGCCACTCTCCCCTATTCAAAGACATTTCGGAAATGACCGCCAGACTACTCAGACCCCTTGGCATCATGGAAGCCTACAATACCACGAACACACTAAAACTGCATTTAATAAACTTGAAAGACTCAATACAGACAGCAAGCAAAATTAATGTAATTTACAAAACACATTGAAAACAATACATTGGACAAACAGTCAGAAAGCTAGTCACAGCATACACGAATGCCAACTTACAACAAAAAATATCAACTCTCACTAGTATCCTTACAGACGGATGAGGAATGACACCAATCAATCGGGACAACATATCCATCTTAGGCCAAGCAAAACAGAGACGTGCACGAATATTTCTAGAAGCATGGCATTCTAACTGGAACTCTATCAACATTCGCATTGACTTTGATCGCATTTATCACCTCCTGATATAAAGGAAAGGAAATGGCATCACCATAGAAAATAATGTCATCACAGGAAATGAGATTATCAACCAAATGAAAGCCAAACACACAAATAGAACGCGGGAGACACGATCAGTGTTTCATTTGGAGGCTCACGTAAGATGTTATCCAGAATAGTAATGAAACGTGTGAAAACGAACCTTGCAGCTCAGAGAGCAAACCTGTATCAAGAACCTCAATCTTCTCAAATCTGGCTAGCAGAGACAAAGACAATGAGAGGGAGAAATAAAAAGCGCAGACAGAACCGGACAAAGAGATTGAGAGAGGGAGAGAAGGCAACATCCTTGCAATGGTAATAGATAGAAGGTGGGCTCAAGGATAGACACAATCAGCCTTTCCCTTATTGTAATGAAGCGTTTATTGTGAGATGAACTGAGAGTGTCTGATATGCATCCTGGTGCAGGAGGGATTGCTTCTGACCCCACCACTCCTCTCCTGCAGAGGATAAAGCAGATACTCCTCGTGCTAGTCTTTAACACTCATCCACATGGTAGTCTGTGAAGACTCGATATTCCAGCCGAACACATCACTCACAGGCAGTCTATCATTTATAATCACTCCTGCGATGTCTATCCATCCTAAATTTCCCTGAATAGTCACCTCTTGACCCTAACTTGCCGCCTTTGTCAAGTCCATCAACCTTTATGAACGGGGAAGTGGAGCAAGTTTGAAAACTCTGGGGAATGGAGTGGTAATCAAAGGTAGATGTGCATGTCGATCTGACATTGCAGTGGAATGTGCTGTGATCTTCTGAAAAGATGGGTGAACCAGGCTCGAGGAGCTGAATAGCCCACTGATCTTCATTGCTTGTCTGTCCACATGTGTGTCAACACGACAATCAATCAGAGATAGCAACGTCTTCCTGAACGTGTTGAATGTTGACCCAATCTGCTAAGCAGCCTCTCCATCCCCCGCTGAGCGTTCTAGTCAAATCCATGTGATTGTGCTGTCCGACGCTTGGCCGTATATATTCAATTCCTGCACTGGGAAAACTGCAACTGCAACCACTCTCAGCTGCTTTTGATAATCCTGAAGTGAGCAATTTACTTGACTAGTTGTTGCACTGCATTCCTGAACTTCGCTCTGAACTTAGGCAGAGTCACTGCGTAAAATAATGTGTTCGTGCTGCAGCTAATATCCTTGAGCAAATCTCCGACTTCTACAATAACAAGTCCCTGCCCAAGACGTGTTCCATTAACCTTATAGTAGAAAAAGTTTGTACTGTACACTAACCACAATAATATAAAGCTGATGGATACGGTAAAGAGGGAAATCACCGAATTCCTTCGGTTGTCCAACTCTGTGTCTTTATGACTCTGTCCAGTTCTTGGACTCCTCAATCTCTTGCTGGCTTGACTGGCCACAAAAATGTGCCTGACCGTTATAGTGTTCATCAACAGAATTAACACGAACGGAATGAAAGGTGTTAAAATATTATCTAACCACTGAAATCCCAGCCATCTGAGATCATAAAAGTAGCTTGACTTTGTTTGGCAGTACATTGGAACATTGTCAATTATCGTTGAATGGTGAAACCGAAAATAGAAGGGAATGTTTTTTGCACAGAACAGAATGACAATTACAGTGAGAGCCACAGCCAAGGCTTTCTCTGTCCAATATTTTTTCTTCAGTTTCTGGCAGCAAATGACCACAAATCGATCAAACGAGAAAAGGACAGTGAACCAGACAGAACAGTCTGTGGCTGCATGAGCGACGACAAAAACAGCACTACACACAGGGGTGATGTCCAGGAAACATTTTGGAAGGTGATATCGATTGAATTCCCACAGTATGAGATGAATTAGAATGAACAGTAGATCCGCTGTTGCCATGGCCATTAGGCATCGAGTTGTGCAACTGGAGAGGCCACACTTTCCACTTGCAAGAACCAAAACCACTATTGAAAAAACTGTAAGAGATAGGAATTAAAAACAAAAACCAGAAATTATTGATAAAATATTTTTTGCGTCTGCCCAGAAGGCAGCAAATGATCTTAGTATCTAAATGGGTTAGTTAGGACGTGCCTGATGTCAATTATAGAAATAACATCTCCGAACATGACTCATTTCCAAGCTGCACATTCCTAGGTTTAAGTAAGTGAGGATAGGGTGTAGCTCTAAGATGAAAGTTGAGAAGTTTAGAGGCTATTGGGGGAAAAAGGTTTTCACTAAATAGTAACGGATTCGTGAAATGCATTGATTGGAGAAGTAGGAAATCTAAAAATGTTTAGGACGACTGCCAGTTAAGTCACTGTTCAGCACAGCTTCACCTGTAGAAGGGTCACAGGGTCAAAAAGTTAACTCTGCCTTCTCCCCGCAAATGTTACCACGCCAGTGAGTTTTCTCTGGCAATTTTTGTTTATTTTTGATATGTTTCATTAAGGCTGCAAATCTTAGTGTTAATCTGCTTTGACTCTTTAACTCTGACCGTCTGGGGTTCAAACATTCGTAAAAGGAGTTGTCCACTCAGGCCTTTAGGCCTGCTCTCCCATTTGACATTGTGGTGGTTGGTTCTCAACATCAGTGATTGTTTTCTCTCCATTGACCTTGGTGCCGTCAAAATCAGCAAACTTATCTATTGCATACCCCAGAAACCATACTCAGAGTATAGGGGAGAGAGAGACAGAGAGAGAGAGAGAGAGAGAGAGAGAGAGAGAGAGAGAGAGAGAGAGAGAGAGAGAGAGAGAGAGAGAGAGAGAGAGAGAAAGAGAGAGATGGCATATTGGAGACCGGAAACGTTATCTCTTTTTGAATCACAGTACCATCAAGGTCTGAAACACTTTGAGGACAATGAAGCTGGAGTCACACACTAAGCCTCGTTTTTTGCTGACTTTCTGTTTGGTGTCAACTAAATAACACACTGACAGTACTCTTACTTTAGCTGACTTGCCACGAGATCATTTTCTCATCAGCAATATCGAACAATATTTTCTGGAAATGAGCAGTCTAAATGCACAGTGTGAAGTAATGGCTGAATTTGCAAACACAAATAGGACGGTACCCAATGCCGTATATTCATATTGAATCTAACAGCATGGAAAGAGACCCTTGTGTGCGCCTCATCTATGTCAACCCGATATCATAAATTGATCTAGTCCTATTTGACAGCATTTGGTCCATATCCTATTTATGTACCAAACCAGATGCTGTTTCAATGTTGGCATTGTACCAGCCTCCAGCACTTACTCTGGTAGCTTATCCCATAAATGCACCATCTTCTGCATGACCCTCAGGCTACTTATAAATCTTTACCATCGCAACGTAAACCTATGTGCTTGAGTTTTCGACTCCCTACATTGTGAAAAAAAGACATTGCTTATTCCCTCTATCCACGCCCCTCATGAATTTATAAATGTCTATCAGGTTACCTCTCAGCCTTTAATGCACCAGGCAAAATAGCGCCAGCCTACTCAGCTTCTCTCGAAAGCTCAAATCCTTCAATTCTGGTGGTAGCCTTCTCAATCTTTTGTGATCAGATACAAGCTTAAAATATCTTTGCAATATCAGGGAGATGAAAATAGAATGCAACATTTTAAAAGTGAGCTCACTAATGTCTTGTGCAGCTTCAACATGGCGGCCCAACTCCTGCACTCAGTGCACTGAGAATGAAGGTGAGCGTGCCAAACACCTTCTTTATTATTCTGTCTGCCTGAAGCCTGCAGCTTATCCGTATTTTCTCGCAAACATTCTCCAGCGACTCAACATTAACTGTATAAGCCCAGTCCTGTTTTACCTGATCAAAGTACAACAGTTCATATATATCTGAATTAAACTCCATCTGCTACTTCTCAGTCCAATTCCAATCTGATAAAGGTGCCACTATACTCTGAAGTAAACTTCTGCACTGTCCGCTGCACCACTTATTTTGATGTCATCTGCAAACTTCCAAGCCATACCTGCTATGTAAACATGAAAAAATTTCTAAAAATGATGAAAAGCAGTGGAACCAGCATTCACGGCAGGCTGCTGGTCACAAGCATCCAGATGGAACACAACAGTTGAACTAGTAGGTTGCATTCATTCCAACATCCCCAAAGCTGTGAAATATCTCAGCACGTTTTAAGATTGCCTATATTTAGGGAAGTGTGTGTGTGTGTGTGTGTGTGTGTGTGGGGAGGGGCGGGGGGGGGGGGGGGGGGCGGGGAGCAGTTTGCAATATATTGAAATATGGCAAGCAATACATGCGTTTGGAAATTAGGGCAGACTCTCGGACTACTCTCAGAATCAGACAGAAATGACTGGTGGTGGTGCAATCTGAATTTCTCATGCCTCAGGAAACGACAGATACTGAGAAGGAGAATCCTTGAAAGGTAAGCTCAACCAGCGTAGGATTTGGACACACGCTGGTGATTATTAATTTTCATTGCAAGGTAGCAATCCAGCCAGTTGTGCAAACCGACCCCGAAACACCAAGATCCTCATTAAGGTGAAAATGATATGTACATTGCCAAGGGCACAGTCCATCAATTTGTTCAGAAGGTTGACTTTCACTAAGACTACTTTAAAAACCAAGATACAAATGGGATCAATGTTTTTGCGAGATCAGGGGAACAGGTTCACAAATTTATAAACTAATGTTAACAGGGCAACAAAACCAAAACATTGCTAAATTAGGATAATTAGGGTCCATTTCCAGAAGGAAATCGAAATGCAAAAAGTTAATATTCCTCTATGTCGAAGCCTTCGTGTGTGCATGTTTTGTTTACCGGATGTAGTTCTGGATATCATATCACAACAACATGATTTGATCCACTGGAAAACGTATGACTATTCGATGGAGAATGATAACTGAACTGAGAAACATTTTTTTCATTATTAAGGGCAAAAAACTAATAATTAAACTCTCCATGTTAATATAATGGCTAACTTCAGAGACACAAAGAGGTACACTGGTTAATTACTCAGAAAACTGAAACCGGTACAAAACCGACCGAAATGTCATCATCCTCACTACATTAAAAATCCATAGATTGTATTACACTATTCCAAAGTGACTACTTCAATGAATTCTATTGAAACGTTCTGAGTCACCGATAAAAGGGAAGATTTCCAGAAGGTTCCAGGAGGAGATTAATTGTACAGCAGAAATTCAATTCACCAAATAATTCGTGCAGAGTCTACAATGTTGGGGATTCCGAAGGGAAACTGGAATCTGAGTCTAAATCACCGATCATCTGCTCCTCTGTCGGGGCGGTCAGAACATGCCTATGTATCATTGTTAGTGGGAGAGAGAAAACGTTGTGAATTCTCAGACATATTCACGCGCATTCAGAGGTACAAGGCACTTACCAGGAATTGTTAGAATAGGAAGGATCAGGTAACATATTTTCCTTGCATGATAAATTAGGTGATGCATTTTCTCTGCGAATCCCTTTGCGCAGGCAATCTCTCTACACGAAATGCTACGGCATTATATACCCAAACCGTTTCATTTAGACCTGATGCATCTCCTGGGGACAGACACCTACCACGCCATTCAATTGTATTGTTTCAGAATTTGAAAAAACAGGTGACGCCATTGAGATGACCTCAAATGGAAACAAATTATTCTTCAAACTGAGGTTTACTGGATGATGCAAATCTCAATCGGACAAAATCAAATATAGGAAAATACGTCTATGTAACCCAAACATTAGCCATCTAAATTTCAATTTTCTTTTATTTGCTGTGTCGTCCTTCCCTTGACATGACAAATTAAGAATCAAATTAAGGTTGTTAAGTGTCTCTCTGAGTGCTGTAGTCCTCAACGCTGTTTTGTGGCTTCTCTGTTTAGCAGCAGCTCATCCGTGAAGAGATGATAGTTGTTTAATTGAGATGATGCATTGTAGGTGTTAATCAAATTCAATATCACAATAGAATTCCTTGCTGTACACAATAGCGTCTCAATACACTATAACTTCACAAATTAAAACAGAACTTTAAACAAGTCACAGAGATATAACCTTAACGGTTGCATAAGCTTCAATAAATACAGATTCTCCTGCAAGTTGTAAGAGTTCTGTGGATTTTTCAGAGCTGACGTCTAGAGACACATGAAAGCTCTACAGCAGCAGCTGGGAGTTAATATTTCTCTGTTCTCCACAGTATTTTCGACATGTTCAGTGAATAAAATTAAACAACTGACTGATGAAGTGATGGAGTTATTTGAAGAGACACGGAGAAATGAGACAAGGGAGCAAATGGCAGTGGCAAGAATGTAGATGTGTCAAAAACCAGTATTATTCAATTTTGAGTCAAATTTGTCAGCGAGCTCAAGTCGTGTTGGGGAAACGGGATTAGTGCCATGACTGGTAAGGGACAGAAAACATAAAATGTGAATAAACATGTGTTTTTCATGTTGTCAGGGCGGATTTAATGTGTGCCACAAGGTTCATTAATTGAGGCAAAGCTGCTTATTATCTCTGTCAATGACTGAAATGATGTGATCATGTGTTTCATTTTCTGAGAAAACCGTTAAGACAGTTAAATAAAGAACGAAACAGAACCCTTGAAAATTAGAGGTACCGGTTCAGTGAGCAAGTGAGAAAGAACCAATCTGTGCAACGTGAACTAGAGACCTGATCATTCCTGATGAACAGCTTGTGCTCTAAACGGCGAATTTCCTGCTCCTCAGACGCTGCCTGGCTGGCTGTGCTTTTCCATCACTGCGCTTTTCGACTCTGATCTCTAAACCTGCAGTCCTCAATTCATCTAGATTAATATGAAGCATTGTTCTTCATTTCAATCTTGAAAGGATGTCAGACTATTCGTGGATTTGAAGGTAATGATCCTCGTCTGAGTTCAAAAAGCAACAAGAAGCCTTTCTGAGCAGTTATTCCATAAATTTCCATTTTTCTCTTTTGAACTTTACTCCTCTCAAATCTTTCTAAAGTTCATTTCACGCCTTCATTATTGAACCGTTGTTATCCACCTTTCATTCCCTTCAACATGCGCTGCCCTTAAATGGATTAGGGCTCCCAAGCCTCTATTTTTCTTGCATTTCCCTATTAATGAAGCCAATGCCGATGCTGCATTCACATCAAATGTAATTGGACTAAATTAAAATGGCTGACTGACGGACCCTTTCAGGATCATCATTCCTGACTTGACACACTCGAGAATGATATGTTTTCTCAATTGTGCACCAATTCACGGTGGTGAAGATTTCTGTTAACTGAACCACCCAGATAAGCTTGCCTTGCCTCGTAATCTGTTAAAATATGAGTGAAGGAGAATTCGCACAATAGACAGTTTATCAACTTATAATTTCACTTTCAAAGTGGACTTTAAGCAGTAACTATTCACAACTCTCAGCTCCCCTTTCTCTTAACTGCTTATTACCAGTCTTCAACTCTATAACAAGATACTGTTCCAATTAAACACTTAGAAAATTACCATGACCTATGTTATATCAATTTAATTTCAATAGCACAGCCGCTGCCGCCTTTGACGTCTTTCTTCTTTCGGCTGCATATATCTATGGGTCATTTTTTTCTGTTTCATTTGAAAAGGTACCTTTGGCAGAGAGTGTTTCAATATTTTGGGTTTTTCTTGATGGCAGTTACTCTGTTTGATTTTCAAAGTCCTTGTCTTTTTATAACCCCAACATCGGATCATCTCATTGCATCGAAGTTGATAAAACAATAAACACGAACGCCATTCGGTTTTACCATCCGGAGGCATAATTTGAAATGATTGGTTAAATTCGAATTGTCGTCAAAATAGCAAACAAAACAGGTACCCATTTCACAGTCAAGTGTTACTTATTTTCTGTTTTCCAGTACACTCTACGACTGCTAGCTTGTCATACGACAGGTCCTTGGATTCTCTCAGTGCAGAGCAATATTCACTCTATCTTAAAGGTTCAGCAGATGCCTTCAATTTCATAGCACCTCCTTCATTCCTTTTTTTCTAAATCTTAACTCTATTACAACGAAATGCATGGTTCATTAACATAAGTTCATATTAATTTCTGCTCACACACATACAAATATACACACACACACATGCGCGCACACACACACACATCTATATTTTGTACTACATCGGTATCTGTTCAATGTTTTCTGCACTTTATCCATTAAATCCACGATAACGCATCTGTTCTCGCATTTTTATGAGACAGAACATAAACAAATTGTCAATTCAGTGTCTGTAAACTAAGATTCAAATGAAATAGTCTCATATTTTATTTTTAATTTGTTCCAAGAACATAAGAGCATTGTGATCCGTCGATACATCTGTCTTCAAAGCATTGTTCATCGCGTAAATATTAAAATATTGTAAGACTAATGCCAAACTTCTATTTTCTCTGGTGAGTGTGAAGGTTTTTTGAAAAGTAGCAAATTGATCATTCAATTCCATCATCATCTTCTTGTAGCAATGGAGCTGCAACAATATATCGCTAGTATCGATTGCAACTTTAATGATTTTTAAATTAAGTAGCTAAAAGTGATGTGTTGGTTAATACTGCTTTTAAATTCTCAAATTCGACCTGGCATTGTTCTGCCACCTAAATTTTGCATTCTTATTTCTTCAATCCATTAGCAGTGACACCACCTGCTGAAGTTCCTCGCAAACATCTCCCAGAATCCACTTAATCGCAAAAAAATGGAACTACCTCTTTCCTTGAGGATCGTCTTGGAATTTCCTCAATGGCATTTGTCTTCACGCTTCTTTTTGTTAGCCTTCCATGACCTATGTTATATCCCAAGAACATCAACTCTACATTTGCGAATTCTGTTTCCTTTAAGTTATTGCCAGTGTTACTCTCGTAATCGTGAAAAGACATATGCCAACTGTAACATGTGATCTTTCCATTAATCGCTAAAGATCGCTATATCATCCAGATAAACTGCACAGTTTTTTAACACCAGCTGAAACGGTGTTCATGAGCCTTTGGAATGTGGCAGGTGTGTTCTTTATTCTAAAAGGTATTAATTTGAAGTGGTACTACACATTTGGCGTTATAAATGCAGAAATTTCTTTCGCTTTCTCTCAGAAAGATATTTGCCAATAACCATGCATTTTCTGAAGTAAGTGCCTTGTTCGAATTTCCTGTTGAGTCCTTCCAGTCTTGGTATAAGTTATGAGTCCGATTTTCGTACACTGTTGAACTTTTGATAGTCCACTCCAAATTGTTGGATCCCAACAAGTTTGAGACCTAACACGACTGGTTAACTCTGATTTGGCTCGATGATACCTTCACTGAACATCACATCCACTTCCGCTGGACCTCCCTGCTTTTGAACGGATTAAGTCTGGAGGGAATGTTGCTTTACTGGAACAAAATTCCCTACTTCCACCTCATGCACAATAGTATTAGTCGTCCCGATCCTGCTCCTGCATGTATACTCAACCTGCTGCCACAAATCTTTCAACTCTGTTCTTTCATCCTGAGGCAGAGATTTCACTAACCTACACCACTCCACAAGTACGCCCTCATTTACAAAATTATTTTTATACATATCAACCTCCATGCAATCTGGAATTGATTCTTTACTCTACAGGGCAGTAACTAATACCTGTTTCTCAATTTCCCTGTTTCTATTATTATTAAGAATTCAACATATCGAAATAACATACGATAATTTTTCCTTTCTCTCCAGCATCTTTACCAGATAGTTTAACTGACTTAATTACATAGGGACTACTGATCCTGGCTCTGATGGGATATACTGTCACTGGTAAAAATTCTAATACATCAGCCCACTGGAAAACATCCGACTTTTAGAGGTTTATCTGCAATCTGCTTCATTCTACGCTGTACTCTCTTGAAGTGTGAAATCAAATAGCTGATTTAATCTCTCCCTCACCTCCAATACACAGTACAAGTGTGAGATTCCTGACATTCGTGCTGTTACTTTTTCTTGAATTAATTTCGGAGGCACTCACACTTCATGTCCGAATATTAACTCAAAGGGTGTAAACTCATGGCTTCCTTAGTGTCATCACGCATGGCAAACAATACGAATGGAATCACTTTAGAACAAACATTCGTGCAATCCTCACAGTATGCTCTTAATATCGTTTTTTGGGCCTTAAATCACCTTTCCAAAGCTCTCTTGGATTCAGGATCATACGCACTAGATTTAAAGTGTTGTATGCCAAAAATATCCATAATTTCCTTGATCAGCCTCGCAGTCAAATTATGTGTATACTCTGACTGAACCTCTCTTGGTAGTCCCTAAAGTGTGACGAGAGCTATTAATTACCCTACCAACCGTTTTTGCATTAATACTCGGAATCGTAATTACCTCTGGAAATCTCTGGTAGACACAACCTTTATAGTGCGCAAATACTGGATCTCACTTTTTGTTTTACGAAGGGGATCTACATAATGAAAAATAACCCATGTGAAATGTTCTTGGAATGGGGCAATTGGCGGGAATTCCATTATGACTTTCACTTTTATCACTGGCTTAGACTCTTTAACCATATTTTTACCAGTGTGCTTTTCTTTAGCGAACAACGCTGAGACTTCCCATTCCTTCTTTATTCGACTGGAAACACCTGAGGTATTTCACCTCCTTCTCACATTCCTGGGATTCTGTTTTCAACTGTGGTGAACCATTACCAGTATTATCTACCTTTTGCTTTGTAGTGTAGGATCTCCAATTCTCCAAATTTCTCTCCCTCACGGGATGAAATTTTTGTTAGAAACTAAAGTTTGACGTATACTCTAACACATAGTCATTCTCCATCTCTGCCGCTTTTCTCACTTCTTGAAATTTCAGTTCATCCACATGAATTCTTATCAATTCTGGAAATAAGATTTTAAACTTCACCAGCAGAATTCCCTCTCACAAAGCCTTATTGTTCTTATCTATCTTAAAGAACTGCACCCATCAATCAAAATTTGCATGTTTTGTTCTTTCGAACTCAGAATAATTCTGACTCAGTTCTTCTTTATGTTTCTGAGCCGCTGTCTATACGATTCTGTTACTAATTCAATCGCACTCAAAATAGCCTGACTGATATCTGCACACAATCTTGACCCCTTATCTGAGAGCGCCGCAAACACCTCACTAGTTCTGCTGACCACCTTAGAGTGAACTAATATTACAGGCTAGTTTACTGACCACTCCACCTGCCTTGACAATTTGTCAAATGAAAAAGAAGGTTTCGAAATGTTTCTCATCGAAATGTGGCAGTGTTTTAACATATTTGCATACATCAGCACATTCTATCTTCATCCCCACCCAGGTAACTTGATTTCCCTGAAAAATTCACAACTACTGAAGTTCAAATTCTCTCACTCTTTCTCTTTATTATCCTTCTCTTTCTCTTTCGTGTCCCTCTCTCTCTCTCTCTGTTTTTTTCTCTCTTTCATTCTTCTGTCTTTGATCGCTGATAAACTTTTTCTAGCTTTCCTTTTCCTCTTTCTCTTTTACTTCATTCTCTCATTCTCTCTCGCTTACTTCTCTCCTGCCTCTTCTTTACCTTTCGTTATCACCTAACTGCATTTGCCCCAATTGTAATTTAAGGTTTTCGAACTGTACTACACTTGTCTGTATCTCTGATACACCGAAGTGCTCGATTAACTCCTTTACTATTTCAGCTTTCATTTTGTCGTTGTTTATACCGAATTCCAAACTATTTGTTAATTCTGAAATGTATGGCCTGTTTCTCTCTTTCTAGACTTTTTCGGCAAATTTGGGATTCGTTTTCAAACTCCACAACCTCTTTAGAAATCTCTGTCACTTTTAATTTGTCCAACCACAATTAACCAAAATTAAGTGAAATGACTCAGCTACATTTTACTTAAAGATCTAGGACACAAATCAGCACGTGTTTAAATATGGTGGAAGTTTTCGTACCCCAAATCTAATTGAAACTGTCCAAATCTCAGACTGGATTTGTATAAGCCCATTCAAACCAAAATTCGGATCACCCAAACTGTTAAAACACGGTGGTGAAAGCTTCTTTGAATTAAAGCAAACACACAGAAAAACCCACTTCGCCTTATGTTAAAATATGAATGAAAGAGAACACCCAAATTATATTAATTAAAGAAAATAATATCATTTTTTTATTTAACTCTAGTAGTGAACATTAAACAACAACTATTAACAGATCCAAACCCCCTTTCACTTCACGGCTTATTTTCTGCCTCCAAGTCTATACCAATACACTGTTCCACAAAAATACTTTAAAATTAGTACAATTGAATTTCAAAATCACACAGCGGCTGTCGTGTTTGGTGTCATACTTCGTTTGGCTGTAAATCTCCCAGTTTTGTCTTCTTTCTTTTACTCTGAATATGTTTCATATGAAAGGACTTCGCTGATATAGTGTTTCGATGTCTTTTTTTGTCTTGATGGCAGTTACTCTGTTGAGCTTTCAAAATGCCGACCATTTTTATGTCCCCAACAGCAGATCGTCTCATTGATTCGAAGTTGGCAAATCAAAAAAATTCAAATTTGAATGGTTTTTCGTATCTTGAGACATAGTTTAAACTGACTGGTTAAATTCGAATGGTTCTCAAAAGAGCAACCAACTCAAGTATCCATTTCATCGCCAACTGTTACAATTTTTCAATTTTACAGTACACTCGAAGACTGCTAGCTAGTCATATGGCAGATGTTTTTACGCTGTCTGTGCAGAAGGGCATTCACTCTATCTCAAGCTGCAGCAGACACCTCAGCATTGTAAGAGTAGGCAATGGTTAATGTGTCAAAAACATGCACATGAAGTAAAACAACTACTCACTTTTCTCTGCTGCAAAAATAATACAGGAAAGTGCCAATTTTGTTTGGTTGAATGCAGCCTCTCTAGGACTTTCAAACAATCAGCACGATTGCGCTTTGGCTGGTGGTAAGAAGGACACAAATTATGGGATACTTCATGCACACCAGTACTCTTCGCATCACCTTACAATGAGCTCGAAGTGGCTACGTGAGCATATCGACGCTGTACATCTCCTGTTAAAATGTGCCTTTGCAAAGGAAGTCTGGAGAAATTTCAAAAGCATTACTTTTGTTGAGGTTCGTTCCGAGCGGCCCTGTTCTCCTGGATGCAGGCCAAGAGAACGTTAATAATGACTGGAGGAAAATCAATGAAACTATTTTCTCTATCTGGAATTGATTGGATTCCAGAGCAAGGAGTTGACTTCGATCTGGTGTGGCAGTCTGTGATAACGTTGAGGACCATGTGATAATGGATGTCGTAAACCTCGGGCAGCTGCAGCTAAAGCAGAATAGGGAAAGACAAACGTCTAATTTTTTTGTGCTGAAGATAACTAGACTTCTGTTCAGTTAACTGACCGTCCTGGGGCTGTAATTATGTGAAAGTAATATTTTTTCTTTCTTTGCTGGATAGCATCAACCTCCATTTTAATTTTGTTTCTTTGTATGCTACCAGAAAGAAACAGTGCTTCAAGCCCTACGTATTTATGGGTTTTATTTTATGAATAATGTATATTTTTGATGTAAAGGAAAGCAGCAGTTTCACAGCTAGAGAGTAATAGAGTCATAGAGATGTACAGCATGGAAACAGACCCTTCCGTCCAACCTGTCCATGCGGACCAGATATTCCAACCCAATCTAGTCCCACCTGCCAGCAACCAGTCCATATCCCTCCAAACCCAACCTATTTATATACCCATCCAAATGCCTCTGAAATGTTGCAATTGTACCAGCCTCCACCACATCCTCTGGCAGCTCATTCTATACACGTATAACCCTCTGCTTAAAAAGTTGGCCCTTCTGTCGCTCTTACATCTTTCCCCTCTTACCCTAAACCGATGCCCTCCAGTTCTGCACTCCGCGACCCCAGGGAAAAGACTTGGTCTATTTATCCTATCCATGCCCTCATAATTCTGTAAATCCCTTCAAGGTCACCCCGCAGCCTCCAACGCTCCAGGGAAAACAGCTCCAGCCTGGTCAGCTTCTCCCTGTAACTCAAATTGTCCAACCCTGGCAACATCCTTATAAATCTTTTCTGAACCCGTCTTTCCGATAGGAAGGAGACCAGAAATGCACGCAATATTCCAACAGTGGCCTAACCAATGTCGTGTTCAGCCGCAACATGACCTCCCAACTCCTGTACTCAATACTCTGACCAATAAAGGAAAGCATACCAAACGCCTTCTTCACCATCCTACCTACCCGCGACTCCACTTTGAAGGGGCTATGAACCAGCACTCCAAGGTCTCTTTGTTCAGCAACATTCCCAAGGACTTTACCATTAAGTGTATAAGTCCTGCTAAGATTTGCTTTCCCAAAATGCAGGACTTTGCATTAATCTGAATTAAACTCCATCTGCCACTTCTCAGCCCATTGGCTCATCTGGTCCAGATCCTGTTGTAATCTGAGATAACCCTCTTCGCTGTCCACTACACCTCCAATTTTGGTGTCATCTGCAAACTTACTAACTTTACCTCTAATGCTCACATCCAAATCATTAATGAAAATGACAAAAATAAGAGGACACAGAACCGATCCTTGTGGGGCTCCACAAGGCCTCCAGTCTGAAAAACAACCCTCCACCACCATCCTCTGTCTTCGACCTTTGAGCCGGTTGCCAGTTCTCCCTGTATTCCATGAGATCTAACCTTGCTAATCAATCTCCCATGGGGAACCTTATCGAACGCCTTACTGAAGTCCATATAGATCACATCTACTGCTCTGCCCTCATTAATCTTCTTTGTTACTTCTTCAAAAACTCAGTTAAGTTTGTGAGACACGATTTCCCACGCACAAAGCCATATTTACTTTCCCGAATCAGTCATTGCCTTTCCAAATACATATACATCCTGTCCCTCAGGATTCCCTCCAACAACTTGCCCACGACTGAGGTCAAGCTCACCGGTCTATAGTTCCCTGACTTGTCTTTACCCCCCTTCTTAAACATTGGCACCACGTTTGCCAACCTCCAGTCTTCTGGCACCTCACCTGTGACTACCGATGATACAAATATCTCAGCAAGAGGCTCAGCAATCACTTCTCTAGCTTCCCACAGAGTTATAAGACCATAAGACCATAAGACATAGGAGTGGAAGTAAGGCCATTCGGCCCATCGAGTCCACTCCGCCATTCAATCATGGCTGATGCGCATTTCAGCTCCACTTACCAGCGTTCTCCCCGTAGCCCTTAATTCCTCTAGACAACAAGAATCTATCAATCTCGGCCTTGAAGACACTTAGCGTCCCGGCTTCCACTGCACTCCGTGGCAATGAATTCCACAAGCCCACCACTCTCTGGCTGAAGAAATGTCTCCGCATTTCTGTTCTGAAATGACCCCCTCTAATTCTAAGGCTGTGTCCACGGGTCCTCGTCTCCTCGTCTAACTGAAACAATTTCCTAGCATCCACCTTTTCCAAGCCATGTATTATTTTGTCCGTCTCTATTAAGTCTCCCCTTAATCTTCTAAACTCCAACGAATACAATCCCAGTATCCTCAGCCGTTCCTCATATGTTAGACCTGTCATTCCAGGGATCATCCTTGTGAATCTCTGCTGGACACGTTCCAGTGCCAGTATGTCCTTCCTGAGGTGTGGGTACCAAAACTGGACACAGTACTCCAAATGGGGCCTAACCAGAGCTTTATAAAGTCTTAGTAGTACATCTCTGCTTTTATATTCCAACCCTCTTGAGATAAGAGACAACATTGCATTCGCTTTCTTAATCACGGACTCAACCTGCATGTTTACCTTTAGAGAATCCTCGACGAGCACTCCCAGATCCCTTTGTGCTTTGGCTTTATTAATTTTCTCACCATTTAGAAAGTAGTCTATGCTTTTATTCTTTTTGCCAAAGTGCAAGACCTCGCACTTGCTCACGTTAAATTCCATCAGCCATTTCTTGGACCACTCTCCCAACCTGTCTAGATCCTTCTGTAGCCACCCCACTTCCTCAGTACTACCTGCCTTTCCACCTAACTTCGTATCATCGGCAAACTTCCCCAGAATGCCCCCGGTTCCCTCATCCAAATCATTAATATATAATGCGAACAGCTGTGGCCCCAGCACCGAACCCTGCGGGACAACGCTCGTCACCGGCTGCCATTCTGAAAAAGAACCTTTTATCCCAACTCTCTGCCTTCTGTTAGACAGCCAATCCTCAATCCATCCCAGCAACTCACCTCGAACACCATGGGCCCTCACTTTGCTCAGCAGCCTCCCGTGTGGCACCTTATCAAAGGCCTTTTGAAAGTCTAGGTAGACCACATCCACTGGGTTTCCCTGGTCGAACCTACTTGTTACCTCTTCAAAAAATTCCAACAGGTTTGTCAGACATGACCTCCCTTTACTAAATCCATGTTGACTTGTTCTAATCAGACTCTGCTCTTCCAAGAATTTAGAAACCTCATCCTTAATGATGGATTCTAGAATTTTCCCAACAACCGAGGTTAAGCTGATTGGCCTATAATTTTCCATCTTTTGCCTTGATCCTTTCTTGAACAAGGGGGTTACAACAGCCATCTTCCAATCATCCGGGACCTTTCCTGACTCCAGTGACTCTTGAAAGATCTCAACCAATGCCTCTGCTATTTCCTCAGCCACCTTTCTCAGAACTCTAGGGTGTATCCCATCGGGGCCAGGAGATTTATCAATTTTAAGACTTTTTAACTTTTCTAGCACTCTCTCTTTCGTAATGGCAACCATACTCAACTCAGCCCTGTGACACCCTTTAATTTTTGGGATATTACTCATGTCTTCCACTGTGAAAACTGACGCAAAGTACTTGTTAAGTTCTCCTGCTATTTCCTTATCTCCCATCAATAGGCTTCCTGCATCAGTTTGAAGTGGCCCAATGTCTACTTTTGCCTGTCGTTTGTTTCTTATGTACTGACAGAAACTTTTACTATTATTTCTAATATTACTGGCTAGCCTACCTTCATATTTGATCCTCTCATTTCTTATTACACTCTTTGTTATCCTCTGTTTGCTTTTGTATCCTTCCCAATCTTCTGATTTCCCACTGTTCTTAGCCACTTTATAGGATCTCTCTTTTGCTTTAATACATTTCCTGACTTCCTTTGTCAGCCAAGGTTGTCTAATCCCTCCCCGGTTAATCTTTCTTTTCTTGGGAATGAACCTCTGTACAGTGTCCTCAATTATACCTACAAACTCCTGCCATTTTTGCTCTACTGTCTTCCCGGTTAGCCTCTGCTTCCAGTCTATTTTAGTCAGTTCCTCTCTCATGCTCTCATAATTACCTTTATTCAACTGTAACACCATTACATCCGATCTTGCCTTCTCCCTTTCAAACTCCAGACTGAACTCTACCATATTGTGGTCGCTACTTCCTAAGGGTTCCCTTACTTTAAGATCTTTTATAGAGTCTGGTTCATTGCAAAGCACTAGGTCCAGAATAGCCTGCTCTCTTGTGGGCTCCATGACAAGCTGTTCCAAAAGCCATCCTGTAAGCATTCCATGAATTCCCTTTCTTTAGATCCACTAGCAACATTATTTACCCAGTCCACCTGCATATTGAAGTCTCCCATGATCAATGTAACCTTGCCTTTCTGACATGCCTTCTCTATTTCCCGGTACATGTTGCGTCCCTGGTCCTGACCACTGTTAGGAGGTCTATACACAACTCCAATTATGTTTTTTTTGCCTTTGTGGTTCCTCAATTCCACCCACACAGACTCCACATCATCCGACGCTATGTCATTCAATACCATAGATTTAATTTTGTTCTTAACTAACAAGGCAACCCCACCCCCTCTGCCCACTTTTCTGTCTTTTCGATAAGTTGAAAAGCCATGGAGGTTTAACTGCCAGTCCTGACCCCCCTGTAACCAAGTCTCTGTGATGCCTACTACATCATAATCATTCACTATTATCTGTGCCATTAGTTCATCGGCTTTGTTATGAATGCTACGAGCATTCAGGTAAAGTGCCTTAATGCTAACTTCGTTATCATTAGAGATGTTGGAAGTCATTTGTCCTAAGTTATCCTTGCTTTTTACTGCATTCTCAGTCTGCCTCAATTTTAACTCCGCCTGGAAACATGCTATCCTGCTGCTTATCTTGCCATTTACCTCCATGCTCCCTGTCGCTTTCACTTTCCCTTCCCCCCCAACTCAGAAGTTTAAAGTCCTACTGACCACCCTATTTATCCTCTTCGCTAGAACATTGGCACCTGATCGGTTCAGATGGAGACCATCCCAACGGTACAGATCCCCCCTGTTCCAAAACTGATGCCAATGCCCCATGAAGTGGAATCCCTCTTTCCCACACCAATCCCTTAGCCACGTGTTTACTTGCCTAATTTTCTTGTCCCTATGCCAATTGGCACGTGGCTCGGGCAGTAATCCGGAGATTATGACCCTTGAGGACATGTGCTTCAATTTCCTGCCTAGTGCTTCGTAATGCCCAAACAGGTCCTCCACCCTAGTCTTGCCTATGTTGTTGGTACCAACGTGGACCACAACAACTGGATCCTCGGAGATGTCTCGCACCCTGGCACCAGGCAGGCAACACACCATGCGAGACTTCCGATCCGGCTTGCAAAGGATACTATCTGTCCCCCTAATTATAGAATCCCCTATAACCACTACTTGTCTATTAGCTCCCCCCTCTTGAATGGCCTTCTGCACCATGGTGCCTTGGTCAGTTTGCTCATCCTGTCCAGAGCCCTTTTCCTCATCCGAACAGGGAGCAAGAATCTCGTACCTGTTGGACAAGGTCAAGGGCTGAGGCTCCTCCACTCCTGAACTCCGGTTCCCCCTACCTGCCTCACTTACAGTCACACTCTTTTGTGCCTGATCACTAGCTGAATATGAATTACTTAATCTCCCACGTGTGACTGCCTCCTGAAACAAAGCATCCAGGTAACTCTCCCCCTCCCGGATGTGCCGCAGTGTTTGAAGCTCAGATTCCAGATCATCAACTCTGATCCGGAGTTCTTCCAGCAACCAACACTTGCTGCAGATGTGGTCACTGCCGTTCACAATGGGATCAGCCAACTCCCACATCATACAGCAACAGCACATCACCTGCCCAGCCATCTCTGCTTAGTTAGTTAGTTAGTTAGTTACTTTGTACAAGTATGAATTAGAATACCTTCTGATACCTCTCTGCTATAGTTTTTTTGTTACCCTAAATAAGGACTTGATGTATACACACAAAAATAAAGCGAAGAAATAAAAATCCTTACCTTAAAAGAAAAAGCAGTAGTTAAGAAGGTTAGAGGAGGAGGGTGGGTGGGAGATACTATAGGTGTAGAATCTCGGGTTGAGCCGCCTTCCTGACTTATATACTCACTTTTCCTTCCCGGCTGTCCCTCTGCTTGCCGTCACTTCCTCTGCTGCCCCCGCTCTTTCTGTGGAGAGAGAGTGAAAAAAAAACACACCGCTGCCCGCTACAGGTAAGCAATTTTAAAACAAACTGTCTTACCTTTGCTGTAGTCTCCCGGGTTCGCTTTTACCTTCGACGCTGCTCCCACTCAAAATCGGGTACACCTGATCAGGTCCTGGGGATTTATCCACCTTTAACCGTTTCAAGACATCCAGCACTTCCTCCGCTGTAATCTCGACATTTTGCAAGATGTCACCATCTATTTCCATAAACTCTATATCTTCCATATCCTTTTCCACAGTAAATACTGATGCAAAATATTCATTTAATATCTCCCCCATTTTCTGTGGCTCCACACAAAGGCCGCCTTGCTGATCTTTGAGGGGCCCTATTCTCTCCCTAGTTACCCTTTTGTCCTTAGTATATTTGTAAAGATCCTTTGGATTCTCCCTAATTATATTTGTCAAAGCTATCTCATGTCCCCGTTTTGTCCTCCTGATTTCCCTCTTAAGTGTACTCCTACTCCCTTTACACTCTTCTAAGGATTGATGCGATCTATCCTATCCATACCTGACACATGCTTCCTTCCTTTTCTTAACCAAACCCTCAATTTGTTTAGTCGTTCAGCATTCCCTATACCTACCAGCCTTCCCTTTCATCCTGACTGGAATATACTTTCTCTGGATTCTTGTTTTCTCATTTCTGAAGGATTCCCATTTTCCAGCCATCCCTTTGCCTGCGAACATCTGCCTCCAATCAGTGTTCGAAATTTCTTGCCTAATACCGTCAAAATTGGCCTTTCTACAATTTAGAACTTCAACTTTTAGATCTGATCTATCCTTTTACATCATGATTTTAAAACAAATAGAATTATGGTCGCTGGCCCCAAAGTGCTCCCCCACTGACACCTCAGTCACCTGCCCTGCCTTATTTCCCAAGAGTAGGTCAAGTCTTGCACCTTCTCGAGTAGGTATATCCACATACTAAATCACAAAATTGTCTTGTACACACTTAAGAAATTCCTCTCCTTCTCAACCTTTAACACTATGGCAGTCCCAGTCGATGTTTGGAAAGATAAAATCCCCTACCATAACTACCCAATTGTTCTTACAGATAGCTGAGATGTCCGTACCAGTTTGTTTCTCAATTTCCCTCTGACTATTAAGGGGTCTATAATACAATCCCAATTAGGTGATCATCCATTTCTTATTTCTCAGTTCACCCAATTAACTTCCCTGGATGTATTTCCGGGAATATCCTCCCTCAGCAGAGTTGTAATGCTATCCCTTAACAAAAATGCCACACCCCCCTCCTCTCTTGCCTCCCTTTCTATCCTTCCTGCAGCATTTGTAAAATGGAACATTAAGCTGTCAGTCCTGCCCATTCCTGAGCCATGTTTCTGTAACTGCTATGATATCCCAGTCCCATGTTCCTAACCATGACCTGAGTTCATCTGTCTTCCTTGTTACACCACGTGCATTGAAATAAATGCAGTTTAATTTATTAATCCTACCTTGTCTCTGCCTGCCCTGACTGTTTGACTCAGTTCTGTTCTCAGCTGTACCGGTCTCAGACCGATCTCTTTCCTCACTATCTCCCTGGGTCCCATACCCCCACCTCACTAGTTTAAATCCTCCCAAGCAGTTCTATCACTTTTCCCTGCCAGTCAAGTCGTCCCCTTCCAATTTAGGTGCAATCCATCCTTCTGTCCAGGCTAGGTCTACCCCAAAAGAGATACCAATGATCCAAAAATGTTAATCATTCTCCCATACACCAGCTCCTCAGCCATGCATTAATCTGCTCTATCCTCCCATTCCTGCCCTCACTAGCTCGTAGCACTGGGAGTATCGGGATATTACTACCCTTGAGGACCTCCTTTTTAAATTTCTGCCTAACTCTCTGTAATCTTCTTTCAGAATCTCAACCTTTTCCCTTCCTGTTTCGTTCGTTCCAATGTGGACAATGACCTCCTTCTGGGCCCTCTCCCCCGTGAGAACATTCTGCACCCTCTCTGAGACATCCTTGACCAAGGAAACAACACAACATTCTGCTTTTTCTCTGCTGCCACAGAAACGTCTGTCAGTACCTCGGAGTATAGACCCCCCCAGAAGGAACATGAAGCTAAAGGCAATGGAGGAATGTCCACGATCATCCTCGAACAAAGAGGTGCTTCAATTTTTGGGCCTGAGTGCGTTCTACTGTCCAAAACGTCAGCAGTGTGGTGGCATCGCTGATGGATTCACGAAAGAAGAACATGACATTTTGTTATACATAACAACGTCAGGGCCAATTTGAAGTTTGAAATGCTGAATTGAGCATCATAGCAAGTTTAGACACATCAAACTTCTTAAAACCCTTCCAAATCTCGTCAACGTCAGAGATGTAGGGGTTGATGCAGGAGGATGATAACGAAATTGACAGTTTAACTGGTTATTATTCAAAGAAATTCAATATTCAACAGAGAAAACATTCCAACGTTGAAATACAGCATTTCACCATGTATAATAGGAGGAATCTCTCACAGATGTTTGTATATACCGACCACCACCCTTTGCCTTTTTTGGAAAGATTCAAGAATAAAAATTTGAAAGTATTTCGATGGAGTCTGATGCGACAAGTTTCCAAATTCACAAATAGTACATGTGGCGACTCGGAATAAAATTATTGCAGAAGTGTTATCACGGGGTGAAAAGAAAACATATAGATATGATTGAACTGATTCAGTGCAATGTGTTACATAAGGTAACTTAAATACGAATTTCGTAATAATGGTGTTAAAATTTAATAAGGAAGAGAAAAATGCAGCCATCTTTATATTATCATTGTTCATTAATTCGTAAAGAGGAGATGTTATGTAGTAATAAGCATGAATGGTGTCTTAAATAGAAAGGGTTCTTTTCTGAGGGGAGAGATTTTGACAGTACATGTGTCCTTGACTAGATATCAGTGTCACAGAGAGCACTGGGGACTGATAAAATGGAAGAATTGGCAGTAGGGTTATTAACATTGGCTGGGTTTTGTTTTGATGTTAAGGCAACTGCACTTGAATTTAATCAAACAATTTAAAGTATGCCCAGCATAATAAAAGCAATTAAATTTAAACTTGATTGCATTGAGAAGATCGGACGAATGGGATGTAGGAGTCACGATGAATTCTTAAGCTGGGTATTTTGAAAGTTGCTCAGAGCACAATGCCGCCGAGGCGAGCTAACTGCATCTCTGAAAAACGTCTCAAAGAAGTGTCTTTTAATGATACCATTTTATATAAAGATACGCGGAGTTAAAGGTGAGAAGAAGACCCAGAAGACGAGAACAGATTCGGGGCGCACAGAGGAAGACTGGAGTAACAGAAGGAAAGACCATCTGTGTGGACTTTAAGAGAATAAGTATTAATTTACCGTTTTTATTAATTGTGTCATTGGTACAACATAGCAGGAGAATTGTGGTCGTATATTCGTATTTAGGGAGAAGATTGTTTGGTTTGATAATACTTCTGTTAGAGTGTTCACTTTTAGGATTTAACAAATAAATTTTTACTTTTAGTTATGGAGTGGATATCAGGGGTTTACTTTCAGTCATAAAGTCATAGAATACCTACAGTTTGGAAACAGGCTCGTCAGCCCAACAAATCCACTCCAACTCTGAAGACTAACCCATTTCTTTGCACTATTACACTACATTTACCTTGACCAATGCACCTCACCTGCGCATCCCTGAGCACTTTGGGCAATTGAGCATGGCGAGTTCTCCCAAACGGCACATTTTTGGACTGTGAAAGGAAAGCGGAGGACCCAGTGAAAATACGCAAACGCCATAAAGCATGTCACCCGAGACTGGAATTGAACCATGTTTCTGGTGCTGTGAGACAGCATTGCTAAACACAACAGTTTTAACAGCTGATAGGGTGAGACGAGGTTCTCTGTGTGTTTCAGTTTTGATTATCAGTGAGGCTTTACCTCAACATAGCAACAATAGGAAGGTCACGTATGTACAGTAGCCACATTTGCAGATGACACAAAAATGCGTGGGAAGGCATCTTGGGAGAGGGACATCAACAACTGGCAGACAGATATTGATCGTTTGCATTAGTAAGCAAAACATTGTTAAATAGAATATACCATGAGAATATGTTAGGTTGTTCTTTTTGGAGAGTAAAATAAATGCAACAATATTATTTAAACAAGGAAAAGTTGAAGAAAATTGCAACAGTAAGTGACTTCGATAATTGTGCACGAAACCCAGAATAGTTTGACATAGGTGCAGCAAGGAAAAAGGAAATACAGGATGGGAGGCTACTAAATAAGACAAGAACCCACAGTATTCGTGGCAAGTTACTGGCATGGATAGAGTCTTGGCTGACTGGCAGAAGATAAGGGCAGGGATAAGGGGGGCCCTTTTAATTTGCTTACAGTGACCTGTGGAATTTCCCAGATGTTAGTTTGCGACCATAAGTATTCATGTTTCACATGAATAATCTGGACAAAGGAATTGATGGCATTTTTGCAACTTAGCATATGATTCAAAGATAGATCGAGGAACAATTATTGTTGACTAAGAACCAAGGCTGCAACCAAAGAAAAGAACACGAATGGAGACTGAGCAAACAAGTGGAAAATGGAATGCAATGCGGGGAAGTTTGTGGTAATGACGTTACGTATAAAGAAAAGAGATGAAGGCTACTTTCTAGGCCAGAAAAAAAAAAAAGATTTCGTAAATCTGAACAAGTGACTTAGCAGTCGCACTTCTAGATCTCTAAATGGTAAAATGCAGGTTTAGTTGGCAGTGCAGAAGGAAAATGCAATGTTGGCTTTCGTTTCAAGAGAGCCAGAAATCTAAACGTGATCATTGCTGAGATTATATAAGGCTCTGGTCAGATCATACTTTGGATACTGTCAGCAGTTTTAGGGCTTTAATATCAAGAGAGATGTGCATTGGAGCGGGTCAGGTAGGGGTTTACAAAAATGATCATGGGCTTGAAGGTCTTGTCAAATGAGGAGTAGGTGTGAATTCGGGGTCTGTACTTCATGGAGGTTAGAAGAATGAGGACAGTCTCTTTAAGTGTTAGATCAGACTGACTGTTCAAAAGAGAGTTGACGTGTAGAAAGTGCTTCCAAAAGTATGAGAGACTAGACCCGTAGGGCAATAACTGAGATTGTAAGATGGCCTTTAGAACTGAGACGATGTGGAATCTCTTCAGCCAGGGGTTGTTTATTCTGCTGGACTGCCGCTGAGGGCGCTGAGGGCAAGGCAGTGAACGTAATTAATAACAATACCGAAGTGTTCATGATTGGTAAGGTAATTCAACATTGTGAGGAGAAGGCAGGATATTGGGATTGAGAATGGGTTCGCATGATCAAATGGCAGAGCAGACTCGATAGGATGAATGGCTTAATTCTGCTCCTATATCGGATGGTCTTATGATATAATGTAGAAGAATATTTATATATGGACTGAAACAGTTTCTAAACAAAACAATATTGTAGAAGATTCAAACACATCCAAAATGCAACAATATTTTTACATTATATCCTTGGTCCAAACGTGCGCAAAAGAGCTGAATTGGAGACGTGTGATAAGAGTGACAGCCTTTGCCATCAAGTGTGTCTTTGAATCAGTATGACATTAAAGAGTTCTCGCAAAGGTTGCATGAATGCGAATCACGGTGCCTAAGTTCCTCTGATTGGTATCATATCTGTTGCAGAAGAAAATCTCTGCAGGAAATCCTCAAAGTCGTGTTCTCGGCCCAAACATATTCAGCCAATCCATCACTGACTACATCTTATTTTGTTAAATATTATTTTTACAACATGAGTTCAATGATCTTGGAATACTATGGCCAGTAGAATACCACCTCACTCACCAATGCTTGTGCACCACCCAGAAAGGCAGAAATCAACAGTGTAAATAAATACTCTCCACTTGCCTGGATGGGTGCACATTCATCAAAACTCACCGTGCTCTGCATATTTGCTTTCTCCAATGATAAGATGAGATTGACGTTCTATTTGGAGTGTGCCATTTTTGGACCTTTACTTATGAGGGATTATCTCCACTAACTCGGTTCATCTGCTCCCCATACTAAACAGTATGCGCTCACTACATCACATCAGCGTTTTCAAGATTGATGTGTCTAAATGATTGGATAGATTCCTATAATGCATTCCCCAGAACAATATACTGTAGCAGTGTTCTGGGACTTGAAATAATGCATGTGCTCTTGTGCTAAACTGAGAAAACAGATGACTGACATACTTAGTGCGCGTGTGTATGCGTGTGTGCATGCATGCGTGTGTGAAAGAGAGTGAGAGAACAGTGAATGATGGAGAGAGGCAGGGAATGAGATCGACAGAGAGACAAAGAGGGAAAGGTAGAGAGATAACGATAGAGAAAGGGAGGCAGAGGAGGGAGAGATAGATGAATGGATATAGAGAAATAACACAGGTACAGAAAGAGAGGGAGACAGAGTGGAGAGATAGACAGCAATTTACGAAGGTAGGGACAAAGAATGAGACACTAAGAGCAAGTGAGAGAGAAAAAAGACAGAGCGAGATAGCGAGAGCGACAGACAGTGAAAGAGACAAGGGTTGAGAGATAAAAAAAAGGCAAACAGAAATGCAGAGCCAGGCAAACAAAATTGGCATACAGAGAGAAATAGAGGGAGAGAGAATGACAGTAAGATACTGAGAGGGATTCAAAGAGAGGGAAAGACAGACAAGAGCATATAAAGAGAGTGAGACGCAGATATAAAGAGGACGAGAGGGACAGAGACCGAAGCAGACAAAGAGTGAGGGAGAAAGAGGGAGAGAAGGCAACATCATTGCAGTGGGCGTAGGGATAAAGTGGGTTCAAGGATAGACAGCAATCAGAGCCCTTCCCATATTGTAATAAAGTGTTTATTGTGAGCTGAACAGAGAGCGTCTGATAATCATCTTGGTGCAGGAAGGAATGCTTTTGATCCTACCCCTCCGGCCCTGTGAGTAGTCTTCATGTTGGTGTCTAACACTCATCCACAGCGTTGTCCGTGAAGATTTGATATTCCAGCTGAACGCATCTCTTCATAGTCACTGAATCACTGCTAATCACTCCTGCAGTGCCTTTTAATCCTAAAATGTTTCGAACAGTCACCTCTTGACCCTTACATGCCGTCCCTTTGTCAAGTCCTTCAATAGCTATGAACGTGGAGGGGTGGAAATTTTGTAAACTCTGGAAGATGGAGTGGGCATGAAAGGTAGACGAGAATGTCGATTTGATGTTGCAGCTGCATGTGCTGTGATCTTCTCGAAAGATGGGCGAAATAGGCTCGAGGGGCTGAATAGCCTACTGCTCCTCATTGCTTGTGTGACTCTGTTTGTGACAATCTAACAATCATTCAGAGAATGTAACGTCTTCCTGAGCGTGTTGAATTCTGCTAATCACCCTTTCTGCACTGGGGAAACAGCAAATGCCTCTGTACCGCTCTCAGTTGCTTTTCTGAATGACGAAGTGAGCAATTTACTTCATTAGTTGTTGCCCTGCATTCCTGAACTTCGCTCTGAACTTAGGTAGAGTAATTGCATAAAAAAATGTGTTCGTGCTGCAGCTGATATCTTTGAGCAAGTCCCCGACTTGTATAGCAATATTGCCCTGCCCTAGATTTATTCCATTAATCTTATAATATAAGAAGTTTGTACCATACACTAACCACAGAAGTAGAAAGCTGACGGATATGGTAAAGAGGGAAATCACCGAATTCCTTCGGTTCTTCACGTCTGTGTCTTTCTGACCCTCTTCATTTCTCGGACTCCTCAGCCTCTTGCTGAGTCGACTGGCCACGAAAATGTGCCTGACCGTTATCATATTCATCAAAAGAATTAACACAAACGGAATGAAAGGTGTTAAAATATTATCTAACCACTGAAATCCAAGCCACTTGAGATCAGAAAAGTAGCTTGATTTTGTTCTGCAGTACATGGGAACATTGTCAATTATAGTTAAATGTTGAAACCGAAAAAAGAAGGGAATGTTTTTTGAACAGAACAGAATGACAGTTACAGCGAGAGCCACAGCCAAGGCTTTCTCTGTCCAATATTTTCTCTTCAGTTTCTGGCAGCAAATGACCACAAATCGATCAAAGGAGAAAAGGACGGTGAACCATACAGAACAGTCTGTGGCTGCATGAGCGAGAACAAAGACAGCACTGCACACAGATGTGATGTCCAGTGAGCTCCTTGGGAGGTGGTAGTTTTTGAATTCCCACAGTATGAGGTGAATCAGAATGAACAGTAGATCCGCTATTGCCATGGCCACCAGGCATCGTGTTGTGCAATTGGAGAGGTCACACTTTCCACGTGCGAGAACCAAAATCACTATGGAATTAACTGAAAGAGATATGAAGTAAATAAAACAAAACACAAAAAAATTAGTAAAATATTTTCAGTGTCTGATCAGAAAGCAGTAGACGATTTCAGCTTCTAAATGGATTAGTTTGGATCGGGTCTCAGGTCAAATGTAAAAATGACTGCTCTGAACCTGACATATTTCGAAGCTGCTCACTCCGAACTTTATGTAAGTGGGGACGGGGAATTGACAGATGACAAGGGCGTGCAGGTCTAAAGTGAAAGTTGTGAGTTTCAGAGGGTATTTGGGGAAAGGGCTTTCACCAGATGCTAATGGATTCCTGGAATGTGTTGTTTGGGAGGGCAGTTGAAGTAGAAAATCTAAAAATTTGAAGAAGTCCTTGGATGAGCAGTTAGAATCGCTTTTCAGCACAGTTTTATCTGAAGGAGTGTTACTGGAACAAAACATTAACTCAATCTTCTCCCTCCTGATGCGACGACACTGGCCAGCTTTCACTGGTAATTTTTGTTTATCTTTGCTATGTTTCATTAAGGCTGTAAATATTGTTTTTTTCTGCTTTTAGAGTTTAACTCTGGCCGGCTGGTGTTCAATAACTCGTAAAAGGAGTTGTCCATTCAGCCCTTTGGGCCTGCTCTGTCATTTGACATTGTGGTAGGTGGTTCTCAACACCAGTGCTTGTTCTCTCTCCATTCCCTTTGGTGCCCTCAAGTCACCAAACGTATCTGTCGTATACCCCAGAAACCTCACTCAGAGTATGGGAGACAGAAAGACAGACAGAGTTGGAATATTTGAGACTAAAAACTTTATCTCTTTTTCCATCGCTGTACCACCAGGGTATGCAACAACCTGATGGTACTGTGCTGTAAATCGCAATCTGTTTGATGTCAGCTACCGAACACACTGACAGTACTCTTACGTTAGTTGTCTTGCCATGAGATCAGTTTCTCGTCAGCAATGTCGAACATAGCAGTTTACCAATGTACTCTGGAAATGTGCAGTCAACATACACAGTCTGCATTATTGGCTGCAGTTGCAAATACAAATAGGACGGCACCAAATGCCGTGCAATCATATAGAATCATACAACAATTCTGTACAACTCATCCATGCCCAACAGATACTCTATATTGATGTCGTCCAATTTGCCAACATTGATCTGTATCCTATGTATGTATCTAACCAGATGCTTTTTCAATATTGTAATTGTACCAGCCTCCATCAGATCCTCTGGTAGCTCATGCGATTAATGCATCATCCTCTGAATGACAACTTTGCCCCTCAGGTTACTTTTAAATCTTTATCCTCTCAACTTAAAACTCTGTGCTCGAGTTTTCGACTCTCTCCATCAAGAAAAATAATAATTGGATATTCACCCTATCCACGCCCCTCGTGAATTTATAAATCTCCATAAAGTCAACTCTCAACCTCCAAAGCACCAGGCAAAATAGCGTCGGTCTAGTCAGCCTCTCTCGAAAGCTCAAAGCCTTCAATTCTGGTAGTAGCTCTTTCAATCTTCTGTGAACTGAATTAAGTTTAATTTATCTTTACAATAGTAGTGAGACCAGAACACAATGCATCATTCTAAAAGTGACCTCACTAATGTCTTATACAGCTGCAACATGACGACCCAACCCCTCTATTCAGTGCACTCCGAATGCAGGTGATCGTGCCAAACACCATGTTTACTATCCTGTCTACTTGCAGCCTGCAATGCACCAGTTTTATCGGAAACGCTCCCCAATGCCCGAACATAAACTGTATCAGTCCTGTCCTGCTTTACCTAACCAAATTGCAACAGTTTACATCTATCTGGAATAAACTCCGTCTGCAAATTCTCAGTCCAATGCTGATCTGATCAAGATACAACTTTGCTCTGAAGTAACCTTCTGTAAAATCCACTACAACACCTATTTTGATGTCATCTGAAAATTTGTAAACCATAGCTGCTATATACAGATTGAAACCATTTCTAAGAATGATGAAAAACATTGGAACTAGCATTCCAATGCTGCTGGTCACAGGCATCCAGATGGAAAACAACGGTTGAAATCATAGTTTGCATTATTTCCAACATTCCCAAAGTTGTGAAATGTCTCAGCACGTTTTAGAATTGGCTCTATTTAGGAAGGAAGGGGGACAGCTTGCAATACATTACAATATGGCAAGTTTTACATGCATTTGGAAACTAGGGCAAACTCTCGAACTACTCTCGGAATCAGACAGAGACGACGAGTGGTGGTGCAATCTGAATGCCTCGTGCCTCAAGCGACGATAGAGACTGAGAAGGACAATCATTGAAAGGTAAGCTCAACCAGTGCAGGAATGGGACACACACCGGTGGCATTACTCTGCATTACAAAGTACCGATCCAGCCAACTGAACTAACCGACCCTTAAACACCACGGTCCTCATTAAAGTGAAAATAATATGCACATTGACAAGGGCGCAGTCTATCAATTTTTTCAAAAGGCTGATTTTCTGTGAGACTCCTTTGAAAACCAAGACCAAAATGGAATCAAAGTATTTGCGAACTCAGGGGAACAGGTTCACAAATATGTAAAATAGTGTTAACAGGGCAACAAAACCAAAACATAGCAAAATTAAGGCAATTAGAGTCTATTTACAGAAGGCAATTGAAATACAAAGAGTTAATATTCCTCTACAATGGAGTCTTTGTGTGTGCACGTTTAGTTTACCAGATGTAGTTCTGGATATCATACCACAACAACATGAGTAAATACGCGAGACTACATGTAATAATACGATGGAGAATGATAACTAAGCTGAGAAACATTTGTTTCATTGTTCATGGTCAAAGCCACTAACTAAACTCTCACTGTAAATATAATGGTTAACGTCAGAGACACAGAGAAGCGCACTGGTTAATTACTCAGAAAAGCGGAACAAAACCCACCTAAAATGTCATCGTCCTTACTAGATTTAAATTCCACACTTTAAATCACACTATTCCAAAGTGATTACTTTAATGAATTCGATCGAAACTCTCAGCGTCTCCAAACAAAATGAAGATTTTCGAAGTTTCCAGAAAGAGGTAAATTATTTACAACAAAATTTCAATTCGTTAAATATTTTGTGGGGACTCTACGATGTTGGGCATTGTGGAGGGAAATTGGAAAA
Organism: Chiloscyllium plagiosum; assembly: GCF_037043375.1. Classification (NCBI taxonomy): domain Eukaryota; kingdom Metazoa; phylum Chordata; class Chondrichthyes; order Orectolobiformes; family Hemiscylliidae; genus Chiloscyllium; species Chiloscyllium plagiosum. The sequence goes on along the minus strand of NW_028270178.1, from coordinate 21,500,372 downwards.
TGAGCCTAAATAACCGACTGTCTGCCCCTCTGTGAGGTTGGTCGCAACATGGCCATGTATCATTGCCAGTGGGAGAGTGAAAACGCAGAGAATCCTCAGGCATATTCACAAGCGTTCACTGGTACAAGACACTTACCAGGAATTGTTACGATCGGAAGGATTACATAAAATAATTTCCGTGCATGATGAATTGAGAAACCCATTTTCTCCACGAATCCCTTTGTGCAGGCAATCTCTCTGTACGAAATGCCGAGGCATTATATGCCCAAACGCTTTCATTTAGAACTGATGCATCTCCTGGGGACAGTCACGTCATTCAATTGTATTGATGCAGAGTTTGAGAAAACAGCTGACGACATTGAGATAACCCGAAGTTGCGACAGAACATGTTTCGAACTGAGGTTTACTGGATGATGCAAATCTCAATCGGACAATATCAAATATGGGAAAATACATCTTTGGTACTCAAAACTCAGGTGCCTAAAGTTCAACTCTCCCTTATTTACAATATTGTCCTTCCCTTGACTTTGACAAATTACGAATCGAACTAAGGTTGCTCAGTATCTCTCTGAGCGCTGTAGTCCTCAACACTGGCATGTGGCTTATCGATTTAGCAGCGGCTGTTCTGTGAAGAGATAATATTGTTTAATTGAGATGATGCATTGTCTGTGAAAACAAAATTAATATCACAATAGAATTCCTTGCTGTACACAATCGCGTCTCGATGCACAAATTAAAACAAAACTTTAATCAAGTCATATAACTCACTGAAAATATACTCTTCACAGTTGCATAAGCTTCAATAAATACAGATTCCCCTGCAAATTGAAACAGTTCTGGCGATTTTTCAGAGCTGACTCCTGGAATCACACACAAGCTGTACAGCAGCAGATGTGAGTTAATTTTTTTCGGTTCCCTACAGTATTATGGACATGTTCAGTGAAGAAAACTAAAACAACTGACCGATGAAGTGATGGGGTTGTGTGAATGGACATGGAGAGATGAGGCCAGGGAGGGATTTACAGTGGCAAGGATGCAGGAATGTAAAAAAACAGTATTGTTTAAGCTCGAGTCAAATTTGTTAGCGAGCCCAAGTAGTGTTGGGGAACCGGGATTAGTGTCACAATTGGTAAGCTGCAGAAAACATAAAATGTGAATCAACATGTGTTTTTCATCTTTTCAAGGGGGGAGTTAGTGGGTGCCACGAGGAATATTAATCGAAACAAAACTATTTATAATTTCAGTCAATGACTGAAATGATGTGATCATATGTTTCATTTTCTGAGAACAGACCATTAGATGAGACAGTAAAATAGAAGGACGACACAGAAATCTTGAAAGTGGAGATACAGGTTCAGTGATTACGTGTGAAAAAAATAATCTGTGCAACGTGAGCTGGAGAAGTGATCATTCCTGATGAATGGCTTGCGATCGAAACAGTGATTCTCCTGCTCCTTAGATGCTGCCTGACCGGTTGTGCACTATTCATCTGTACTATCCAACGCCTGCAGTCCTCATTTCATCCGAGATTAATATGAAGCATTGTTCTTCATTTCAATCTTGAAAGGATCTCAGAGTATTCTTAGATTTGTAGATAATCATCCTAGACCAAGTTCAAAAATCACCAAGAAGCTTTTCTGTGCAGTCGTGCCATCAATTTCCATTTTTCTCTTTCAAAGTTTACTCCTCACAATTTTTTCTAAAGTTCCTTTCACGCTTTCATCATTGAACCATTGTTATCCATCTTTCATTCTCTTAAATCTGTACTGCACTTAAATGGACTTGGGCTCCATAGCCTCAATCTTTCTTGCCTTTCCCTGTTAATGAAGTCAATGCCGATGCTGCATGAACATCAAATGTTGTAATTGGGCAAACCTAAAATGGCTGACTGACGGACAGTTTCGGGATCATGAGTCCTGACTTGACAAACGTCAGAATGTTATGTTGTTTCAATAGTGCACCTGTTCACGGCAGTGAAGATTTCTCGTAACTGAACCAGGAAAGCACATCTCACTTCGTAGTCTGTTAAGATATGAGTGAAAGAGAACTCCCACATTCGACAGTTTATCAATTTATTCTTTAACTTGCAAAGTGGATGTTAAACAATAAGTAATCACAATCCTATGCTCCTCTTTCTCTGAACTGCTTATTATCCATCTTCAACTTTATAACAATGTACTGTTTCAAATAAACACTTAAGAAACACATCAAATTAATTTCAATACCGAACAGTGGCTGTCACCTTTGATGCCTTTTTTCTTTTAGTTGCATGTATCCATGGGTTGTCTACTTTCTAATTACTGTGAATATGGTTCATATGAAAAGGTATCATTGATAGAGAGTGTTTCAATATCTTTGGTCTTTCGAGATGGCAGTTATTCTGTTTGATTTTCAAAGTGCCTTGGTTCAAGTTTAGTAATGCAATATATTCAAACACAATTCGGTTTTCGTATTCTGAGGCATAGTTTGAAATGATTGGTTAAATGCTAATTGTAGTCAAAATAGCAAATAAATCAGGTACCATTTCATAGTCAAATTTTCAATTTTCCAGTCCACTCCAAGACTGCTAGTTCGTCGTATGACAGGTGCTTGGAAGTGCAGAACCACATTCACTCTCTCTTAATGGTTCAGCGCACGCCTTCAACTTAATAATATCTTCTTAATTTTTCTCCCAATTCTTAACCCGACTACAACGAAATACATAGTTCATAAATCTTAGTTCATATTAATTTCTGCACACACACACACACACACACACACACACACACACACACACACACACACACACACACACACACACACGCAAGGAGTGGTTGACAAAATGTAGAGATCTTCAAGGAGTAGGTCATTTATTTGCAAACAAAAAACCGTGATGCTCAGAAAGCAATTTTTGAATGCCCTCGAACCTCAGGGTCCATGACTCTTTATACGGTTTTTATCATGTTTTGTTAGTTTATCAGCATGCCTAACTGTGTTAATCAAATTACCTCATCCCAGTTATACAATAAACCGATGATGTCAGTTCCCATTATCTCTCTACTTCTGCCACTATATTTTTCCTACATTCTTCTTAATATTATTCTAATGTCACCATTAGATATCTTACTGTCAAGGGCCTCAAGCAGTTTGAGTCTGCCTTAATCTTACTCTGATAATCGGTGTAGGAACATTCCACTATTCTTATCCCAACCTGCCATAATGACCTTTTAACTAATGTTGCATTCCACAGACCCCTTGTAACCAATCGCCAGATTTCTTAATGCTTTATACGTTCCCATGCTTCCATGCTCTTCATTGTCCATAACACACACAAACGCGCGCACACACACACGCACACGCACGCACACACACATAACACAGACACACACACACATAACACACACACTCGTATCTGTGTATATGCACAACATCAGGATCAGTTCAATGTTATCTGTAGTTTACCCATTAAATCTGAAATTATGTATCTGCTGTCACATTTTTATGAGCCTGAACATGCACAATTTGTAAATTAAAATTCTGTAAACTAAGTCTCATATTTTCGTCTATAATTCATTTCAAAAACGTAAGAGCATTGTGATCAATGTACACGTCTGTTTCAAGACTTTGTTCATCATATAACTATTAAAATGTTTTAATGCCTGTACCAAGCTCAACCATTCTGTTTCCATGATAGACTACTTTCTCTGGTGGGTGTTAAGTTTCTTTGAAAAGTAGCAGATTGACCATTCAATTCCATTATCATCTTCCTGTAGCTCCAACTGTATATCGTTAGCATAGACTGCAACTTTGAACATTATTTTTTTAAAGTGCTGTAGCTAAAGCAGGTGCCGTGTTTAATACTGCTTTCAAAATCTGAAATTCTTCCTGGCATTGTTCTGTCCACCTACATTTTTCATTCTTCTTTAGTGAATCTGTTAGGGGTGACACCACACTACTGAGGTTTGGATCAATCTTCTGGCAGAATCCGCTTATTCCCAAAAATCGAAGTATATCTTTCATTGAGGATGGTCTTGGAATTTCTTCAATGGCCTTTGTGTTCACGTTTTATAGTGGTCAGCCTTCCGTGGCCTATGTTATGCCCTAAGAACATCATCTCTGCCTTCCGAAATGCTGTTTCCTTTAAGTTTACTCCAGTGTTGCCTGGGTTATCGTTCAAAGTGATCTGCTGACTGTACCACGTGATATTTCTATCAATCACTAAAGATCAAAACATCATCCAGGTAAAATGCACAGTATGTTAACCCAGCGACAGCTGTGTTCCCAAGTCTTTGGAAGGTGACAGGTGTGTTCTTCACTCTAAAATTTATGACTTTGACGTAATATGGCAAATTTGGGGTTACAAATGCTGAAACTTCTTTCGCTTTCTCTGATCAAGGTACCTGCCTGTAACCACACATTTTGTGATGTAAGTGGCTTGTCCAAATTTATCCATACAGCCCTCTAATCTTGGTATCAGGTATAACTCCGATTTTGTTATAGCGTTCACCTTCTGATGCGGCACAACAACTTTTTGTGGACATTATTAGGGAAATGCAAGAACGACAGAGGCTTGGGAGCCCAGGTCCATTTAAGTGCAGCACAGATTTTTGATAAAACAAAGCTGATTAACAATGGCTAAAAGATGAGGGCGTGAAATTAACTTTAGAAAGATCTGAGGGATTACATTTTTGAAGACAAAAGTGGAAATTGATGGCATGGCTGCACAAGAAAGGCTTCTTGTATATAGACCACGCAACATTCTTGTGTCCCATTAAGTTTGGGACCTAATACGACTGCTGAACTCTGACTTGGTTTGATGATCCCTTCACTGAGCATCAAATCGACTTCCTGCTGGACAGCTCTGCTTTTGAAAGGATTAGATCGATAGGGGTGATGGTTTACTGGAATAATAGTCCGTAATGCAATCTCATGCACAATAGTAATAGCCGTCGCCATCTTGTTCCTGCAAGTGTAGTCATATCTCTGCAACAAACCATTCAACTCTTTTCTTTGGTCCTGAGACAGATATTTCACTAACTTACCAAAATCCTCAAGGGCGTCCTTATTATTTAAATTATTTTGATAGTAACTAGCACGTGTTTCTCCATTTCCCTGTCTCTATCATAGTAAAGATTCAACATATCCAAATGACAAACACGATACAGTTTTTCGTTTTGGTCCAGCATTTTACCAGATAGTTTTCTGACTCCGTTTGACAGGGACAAGTGATCATAGCTTTGATGGGATCTCCTGAGACTGGTAAAAGTAGTAATACGTCATCCCACAGAAAAACATCCGAATTTTAGCGTTTTATCTGCCATCTGCTTCATTCTATTCTGTACCCTCTTCAGGTGCGAAATCAAATATCAGTTTTAGTCTTTCCCTCACCTCCAATGCACAATACAAGTGTGAGATATCCAACCTTAGAACATAGGACATAGAACAATACAGCGCAGAACAGGCCCTTCTGCCCTCGATGGTGTGCTGACCTGCGAAATGTTCTCAGCTCGTCCCCTACACTATCCCAGAATCACCCATGTGCTTATCTAAGGATTGTTTAAATCTCCCTAATGTGGCTGAGTTGACGACATTAGCAGATAGGGCACTCCACGCCCTGACCACTCTCTGCATAAAGAACCTGCCACTGACATCTGCCTTAAATCTATCACCCCTCAATTTGTAGTTATACCCCCTCGTACACACTGACGGCATCATCCTAGGAAAAAGACTTTCACTCTCTACCCTATCTAATCCTCTGATATTCTTGTATGTCTCTATCAAATCCCCTCTTTGCCTTGTTCTTGCCAGTGAGAACAGATTCAAGTCCCTCAGCCTTTCCTCAAAAAACCTTCCCTCCAGACCAGGCAACATCCTGGTAAATCTCCTCTGCAACTTTTCCAATGCTTCCACATCCTTCGTGAAATATAGGGACCAGGACTGTACACAATATTCCAAGTGTGGTCGCACCAGCGTTTTGTATAGTTGCAGCATGATATTCCGGCTACGGAGCTCAATCCCTCTTCCAATGAAACCTAACACACTACATGACTCCTCAACGCACTTTCAACCTGGGTGACAACTTTCAGGGATCCCGGTGCATGGACTCCAAGAACCCTCTGCACATCCACACTACCAAGAATCTTTCCATTCACTCAGTGTTCTGCCTTCCTGTTATACTTCCCAAAGTGCATCACCTCATACTTAGCTGCATTGAACTCTATCTGCCACCTCTCAGCCCAATTCTGCAGTTTATCCAAGTTCCTCTGCAACCTGTAACATTCTTCCACAGTGTCCACTACTCCACCGACTTTAGTGTCGTCTGCAAATTTGCTAATCCATCCACCTATGCCTGCATCGAAGCCATTTATAAAAATGACAAACAGCTGTGGCCCAAAACAGATCCTTGTGGCACACCACTATAACCGGACTCCATTCTGAATATTTTCCATCAACCACCACTCGCTGCCTTCTTCCAGAAAGCCAGTTTCTAATCCAAGCTGCTAAATCGCCCTCAATTCCATGCCTCTGCATTTTCTCCAACAGCCTACCATGTGGAACCTTATCAAAGGCTTTACTGAAGTCCATGTATCCCACTTCAACTGCTGTACCCTCATCTACATTCTTGGTCACCTTCTCAAGAAACGCAATGAGGTTTGTGAGACACGACCTGCCCTTGACAAAACTATGTTGTCTATCTGAAATCAAATTGTTGCTTGTTAGATGATTATAAATCTTATCTCTTATAATCCTTTCCAAAACCTTACAACAGAAGTAAGGCTCACTAGTCGATAATTACTTGGATCATCTCTACTGCCCTTCTTGAAGAAGGGTACAACATTTGCAATCCTCCAGTCCTCTGGTACCAAACTGGTAGACAATGACAGTCTCAAATTTCAAAGCCAAATCTCTGCTATCTCCTCCATAGCTTCCCAGAGAATCCTCGGATATATCCCATCCGGCACAGTGGGCTTGTCTAATTTCACTCCTTCTAAAATTGATAACACCTGTTGGTAACTAACCTTGATCCTTTCTAGCCCAATATCTCGTACCACATTCTTCTCCTCAACAATATTCACCTTTTCCTGAGTGAAATCCGAGGGGAAATGTTCGTTTAGCACCTCTCTGGTTTCCACAGGGTCCACACTCAACTTCCCACTTATGTCTTTTATTGGCCCTATTTCTACCGTAATCATCCTTTTATTCCTCACATACCTATAACAAGCTTTAGGGTTCTCCTTTATTCTATTTGCTAAAGACTGCTCGTGTCCTCTCTTTGCTCTTCTTATCTCTCTTTTTAAATCCTTCGCAGCTGATCTGTAACTCTCCATTGCCTCATCTGAAACATATTGCCTCATCAACACATAAGCCTCCTTCTTCTTCGTAAAAAGAGATGACGTTTCTGTTGTAAAAAACGGTTCCCTCACATTATCACATCCTCCCATACCTCACAGGGACATACCCATCAAGGACACGCAATATCTGTCCTTAAACCAGTTCTACATTTCCATTGTCTGCATCCCCTGCATTTTGCTACCCCATTCTATGCATCCTAATTCTTGCCTAATCGCATTATAATTACCCCTGCCCCATCGATAACTCTTGAACTCTGGCATGTACCTATCCCTTTCCATCGTCAAACGAAACGTAACTGAATTATGGTAACACCCACCAAAGTTCTCACCTATAACTAAATCAAACACCTGGCCTGGTTCATTACAAAGCACCCCCCCTCGTGTCGGCCCTTCGACACCCTGTGCCAGGAAACCCTCCTGTACACATTGGACAAAAACTGATCCAACCCTCTGACTGGAAATGCTATAACTCCAGTACATGTTGGGGAAGTTAAAGTCCCCCATAATGACTATCCTGTGCCTTTAACTACTTCCCAGAATAATTTTGCTAATCCTCTCTTCCATCTCCCTGGAACTCTGTAAGGTCTATAAAACACTCTGAGCAGTGTGACCTCTCCTCTCCTCTCCTGTTTCGAACCTCAACCCGCACTACCTCAATGACGAATCCTCATCAAAAGTTCTCTCAGACACTGTTATGCTCTCCTTGATGAACAAGGCCACGCCTCCCCCTATTTTACCGCCTTGCCTGTTCTTAATTAAAGATCTAAACCCTGGAATCTGCAACATCGATTCCTCACCCTGCTCTATCCACGTCTCCGAAATGGCCACAACATTGAAGTCCCAGATACCAATCCATGCTCGCCTACGTTACTTCGGATACTTCTGGCGTTGACATAAACACACTTCAAACCACTTCGCTGTCTGTCAGCACATTCCTGTGACCCCGAAATCCTGTCCCTGTCCTTGGTCCTGTCAGTTTTTCTTTAATTAATTTCAGAGGCATCTCACTTCATCTCCGAATATTAACTCTAAGGGTGTAAACTGAATAGATTTATTTGGGTCACCACTCAGTGCAAACAAGACAAATTGAATGCCTTTATATCAACATTCGGGTCATGCTCACAGTACGCTCTTAACATTGTCTTCAGGGCTTGATGTCACCTTTTCAAAGCTCCCTGGGATTAAGGATAGTACGCCCTTGATTTAAAGTGCTGTATGCCTAAGCTATTCGTGACTTCCTTGATCAGCCTCGCAGTAAAATTAGACCTGTAGTCTGACTGAATCTCTCCAGGTAGTCCCTAACACGTGATGAAACTATTGACTCCCGTACCAATTTTTTGTATTAATACTCGGAAATGCAATTGTCTCTGGAAATCTCCGGTATATACAGCCTTTATGGTTAGCAATTATTGCTTCCCACTGTTAGTTTTAAGAAGGGGACTTACACAATGAATCATAAGCTGTGTGAAAATTTCTTGGAATAGGGCAATTGGCAGGAATTCCATTATAACTTGCACTATCACCATTGATTTATACTCTCTTACCACATATTTTCCCACAGTTCATTTCTTTAACGACCAGAAATGCTACTTTCCATTCCTACTTTACCCAACTCGAAACACCCAAGGCCATTCAGCTCCTTTTCATATTATTGGGATTCTTTTTTCACCTGTGGTGAACTATTACCAGTGTGCTCTACCTTTTGTTTTGCAGTGTGGCATCTCCAATTCTCCAAATTTCTACTCATCACAGCATGAATTTCTTGTCAGGAGCTAAATGTTGACTTATGCACCAATGCATATGCGTCTTTAATCTCTGCCTATCTTCTCACTTCTTGAACTTTCTTTTCATCCACATGAATTCTTGTCAACTCTGGAAGTAGGTTTTTAAACTCCCCCAACAGAATTGCCTCTCGCAAAACCTCATTTGTCTCATCTATTTTTTAGGCCCGCATCAATCTAATCAAATTACAATGTTTAATTCTTTCAAACTCAGAATAAGCTTGACTCGTCCCTTCTTTATGTTTCTGAGCCGCAGATTATACGATTCTGTTACTAACTCATTAGCACGCAAAATAGCCTGTTTCATATCTGCAAGATCTATTGATCCCTGATCTGACTGCGCTGCAAATACCTCACGAGTTCTGCTGACCAGCTTAGAGTGAACAAGCATTACAGAGAAGTTCACTGACCATTCTGTCTGCCCAGCTAATTTTTCAAATGAAACAAAGAAGGCTTCGAAATGTTTCTCATCGAAGCTTGACAATGTTTTATCACATTTGTAACCATCAGTACATTCAGTTTTCATCTCCACCCGAATAAATTGATTTTTCTGACAAATTCGCAAACTGTGAAGTTCAAATTCTACCACTCTTTCGCTTCTTTCTCTCACTTCTTTTTCTTGTCTCTGTCTTTCTTCTTTCTCTTTCTCTCTCTGTTTCTTCTATCTTTCATTCTTCTCTCCATCTCTTTGCTCAGCTGATAATCTTTATCTCTCCTTCCTTTTCATATTTCTCTCCTTTACTTCATTCTCTCATTGTCTCTCGCTTTCTTCTCTCTTGGCACTTCTTATCATTTTGTTATCTTCTCACTTCATTTGCCTCAATTGCGATTGAACTTTTTCTATCTGTACTGCACTTGTCTGTTTCTATGATCCACCTCAGTGCTCGGCTAACTTCATTCCATTTTCAGTTTTCCTTTTGTCGCTGGTTAGTCCCAATTCAAAACTATTGGTCAGTTCTGAAATTTATGGCCTTTTACTCTCTTTCTAGACTTTCGGGGAAATTTGGGAAATCGTTTTCAAACTCCAGAATCTCTAGAAATCTCTCTCACTTTTAATTTGACGGACCATAATTAACCAAAATTAAGTGAAATGTCTCAGCTACGTTTTATTTAAACATTTTGGATCAAGTCAAAATATAAGTGAAAGAGAACTCCCAAACTGTACTAATTAAAGAAAATAACATGTATTTATTCTTTTACTCTGAAAGTGAACATGAAACAACAACTATTAAAAGATCTAAACTCCCTTTCACTTAGCTGCTTATTTTCTTCCTCCAACTCTAACGCAATATACTATTCTAATAAAATACTTACTGAAATAACAACTTTATTTGAAACCCACACATCGGCTGTCGTGCTTGGTGTCTTTCATTCTTTAGCTGTAGATCTCCCTGTTTCGTCTTCTTTATTTTACTGTGAATATATTTCATATGAAAATATGTCGCTGAGAGTGTGTTTTAATGTCAATTTTTTTTTCCTGGATAGCAGTTACTCTGTGTGACTTTCAAAATGCCAAGCATTTCTACGTCCGTAACATCGGATTGTCTCATTCAATCAAGGTTGGCTAATCAATAAATTCAAATGCAAATGGATTTCAGTACCTTGAGGTAAGTATAAACTGATTGGTTAAATTCAAATTATTCTCAAAAGAACGACTGGCGCAGCTATCCATTTTATAGCTTTATGTGACATATTTTTTAGTTTGCCAGCACACTCTAAGACTGCTAGCTAGTCTTATGACAGATGCTTTTAAGTTGTTTTTGCAAAACAGCATTCACTCGACCTAAAAGGTACAGTCGACGTCATTATAGTCGACAGTGATATGTAAATTCATGAATCTGGAATAAATCAGATATTCATTTCTCTGTTGCAACAATAAAACAGGAAAGCGCCAAGTTTATTTGAAGAATGCACCGTCACTCGGACTTTTCAACAAGCAGCACAATAACGGTTGGCTGATGTTGAGATGGGCACTACTTGTAGGATCCTTCATGTACATCAGTACTCTTCACACCACCTCACGATGACATCGAAGTGGCTACGTGAGTGTAGAGATGCCATATATCTTCTGTTAAAATGTGCCTTTGCAAAGTAAGACTGGAGAAATTTCAAAAACTGTACTTTTGTCAAGGTTCGTTCCACAATAATCTGTGCAGTAATCTGAGCTGTTCAGGCTGTTTTCCTGGATGCAGGCCAAGAAAATGTTGATCATGTTTTTAGGACAAACAAAGGTGCTCTTTGCTCTACCAGAAATTTATTGCGACTCTAGATCAAGGAGTTGGCTTCGAAATCGTATAGCTAACTGTCACAAATTTCAGGTCTATATGTTCAGGGATGCAATAAAGCTCGGACAGCCGCAACCAAAGCAGAATATGAAAAGACCAACAGCTGAGTTCTTTGTGTTGAAGATAAATGGACGTCCGTTCAGGTAACTAACCTCCAGAGGCTTTAATTATGTGTCCACTTAATCTTGAGCAAGTCAGTAATGCTTTTGCTTTGCTTGCTGGATGCCATGAATCTTCATTTCATTTTTGTTTCATCATATGTGACTGCAAAGAAACAAAGTACTTCAGCGCCAACGTACAGATGTGATTTTTTAATTGAATAAAGCATATATTGAAGTTAAAGAAAACAACAGTGTCTCAGCCATCGCTTTTAAGAGAAATTAGGAGCTTTACCTGATCCAAAGAAGAGATAGATAAAATGGTGAGAAAAAAATTCAAGTCTGTATTCTTGGTGCAGTTCAGAATTCAAGATAAAAAGGACTAAAATGTTGGTCAAGACTGGAAAAAAATCTAACATGAAAACAAAAGTGTTGGGTATATATAAAAAAAGTGACTGTAAAGGTTTCCAACGATATTTGAAAAAAAAAAATTCTATGATTTCTTATGTCAAATGCGAATCTCTTAAAATCAGATATGAGTAAAATTGTAACTGGAAAGGACAAAGGAAATGGTCGAAAAAAAATTAACATACATTGCGGTTTTCTCTTCACAAACATTGTGAATCTCAATAATGTTGTGTAGCCAAGGCATCTGTTAGAGGGTATAATTCACCAAAATCACTTCATTAAAAAATATATATTTTGAGGAAATTGATGAGTTTAAATGATGACAAAACCTCCCGAGTGTGATAACTCCCAACACAAAAGTACTAAGAATGCTGCTGGAGAAAATATTGGATCAAATGATCACCTTCCAAAATGCTGCAGCCACTGGAGAAATTCCTATGACAAGGAGGGTAGTAAGAGGAAGCGCTCTATTGAAAAACAGATGGAAAAAAGAGAATGACAGAACATGTATCCTAATAGTAGTGGCAAATGCTCGAGTCTGTGGTTAAAATCAGGAAAGCAAGAAAATGATTAGATAGAAAGAGAAATACATTACACTCACAGCAAAACCACCTCCCACCTCCCCACTCACCATTTACACTCAATCCCTCGCACTCAGAGTCGTACTGAAGTATGGGAACACACATATACACTGATATATTAATGAACCCACATCTTCCTACTCACAGACGGAAGTTCAGTCACAATGAGCTCAGCTGCAAGGAACAAAAGCTTATTCATGCACAAACCCATTCAGCCCAGGCCAGTATGTAAAAGCATTTTGTTTAATCTGTCTCAGGAGAAATACATTTAAAGTTAATTATCATCTTCAGATAAAAACCGAAACCTAATAGTTATTCACTCAAGAAAACCAAAGTGAATACCTGACTTCATTTCACGAAAATGTTGTCCGATTGAAATGGAGATATCTAGAAGTTTGCAGAATGAAATGAAATACCGAGTGGAAAGTTCAATTGCCCAGGCAAGCTACAAAGGCATGTGTACTCTGAGACTAGATCACCGATCATTTACCTGTTTGTGAGAGTGGCTACAAATGCTCATGTCAAGTTGTCAATTGCAGAGTGAAACCGCAGGGAATCCTCAGACAGATTTACACAAATTCAATGATGCAACCAATCACCAGGAATTATTACAATCAGAAGGACTGTGTAAAATATATTTTGTGCATTCTGAATTGGAAGATCTATTTTCTGCACGAATTGTTTTGTTCAGGCAATCTATCTCTGTAAGTATAAATGAGGTAAATATTTCCCAAAGCATTTCCTTTGTACTTGCTCTCATTGACTTGGGAACATTCACAGTGCACTCCAATTGATTTTCAAGAATTTGAACAAACAAATGATGACAGTCAGCTAAATCGCAGTTGTGACAGAACATTTTCTTCGAAATTTATTGGATTATACGAATCTCATTCGATTAATAAAATCATTGAAAATGCATTTTCACCACCATTGATACCGAACACCATCCACCCCATGTTGAGGTCTCATTTTTTTTTATATATCGTCCTTTTCTTGACTCTTACAGTTTGGGAACAATAATCTGGTTCTTTAGTTTCTCTCTGAGAAGTGTTTTTCTCAACAAAGGCTCTGTTTAATAGTGTTAAAATCACACACAACACAAGGCTTATTTGCAAGTTTCAGCTGTCAAGGCGTTGCTCCTTCATCAGGTAACGAGTGGGGCAAAATATAACAATATCATGCAACTGAAACATTGTATTGAATAAACCTGAATTTCTATTAAGTCTTTCATCTTTTAGTATGGGTTTCAGGTTTGAATTTTTAATATGTGAATCCTAGAATTTCTTTTTCATATTCTCGACATAACTTAAGTCTTTATTTAAAAAGTAACATCTCAGCTCAGACAATACATTAAAGGTGTGAGGTCATAGTCTGTCTGTATTCCAATCTTGAGCCAGAACACTTCCTTTGCCAAAGTAGCAATTTATAAAATGTTATATGCATTGACTGGCTGTGTGTGTGCGCGCGCATGTGTGAGAGAGAAAATTAGTGAATGTGACAGCGTATGTGTGATGTGTGAGTATGCGTGAGACTGAGCGCTTGCATGCGTGTATGCTTGGTTGAGTGTGTACGTGACCATGGCAGAGTATAGGCCTGTGAGAGGGTGTGTGCGTGGGTGTGAGTGATTTGTTAAATATTTCGTTTCAATAGAATGACACTGAGATCATTTGCTTTAAATTCTGTGTCTTATGATCCTGCACCACGAGTTACCTGCTGAAAGAGCACCGCTATGAAAGCTAATGCTTCCAAATAAATCTGTTAGATGACAACCCGGTGTTGTGGGATTTTAATCTTGTCCAGCCCAGTCCAACACGGGCAGCTTCACATCCAGTTTAACAGGGGTTTCTGTAAAGCGATGTCAGTTGGTTATTTTAGATGAGACATTGTAGGATTTAACAAATCCAACAGTGCAATAGAATTCCCCACGTTTTAAGTAATACACTAAAATACATCCTCAATGATTTAATAAGATCCACTTAATGCCGTTCCTCCTACCAGGATGAAAAGGAAATGGTTCAGAGCTAACTCTGGGATACACAGCAGGAGAGGGATTGAAACATTCTCTGTTGTCTGTAGTGTACTGGACATGAACAAAGGCTGATGGTGAGATACAAACAATATGTACAGAGGCAGGCTGGATTGACTATATCTTGATTAGCTCCAATGTATTGGACATTTGCAGTAATTAAAGCTCACAGAACTGGCTGAAGATGGGATGGGACTTACAACATAGAACATAGAATCGTACAGCACAGAACAAGCATCTTTCGCCCACGATGTTGTGCCAAGATTTAATCCTAATGTAAAATATAATAACTTAACCTACGCACCCCTCAACTCACTGCTATCCATGTGCATGTCCAGCAGTTGCTAAAATGTCCCCAATGACTCCTCTTCCACCACCACACCTGGCAACACATTCCATGCATTCACAACTCTCTGAGTAAAGAACCTACCTCTGATGTCTCCTTTATACCTTCCTCCTAATATCTTCAAACTATGACTTCTCGTACCAGTAAATCCTGCCTTGACAAAAAGTCTCTGGCTATTGATTATATCTATTCCACTCATTATTTTGTACACCTCGCTCAGGTCTCCTCTCTTCCTCCTTCTCTCCAGCTTGTTCAACCTTTTTTTGTAAGGCCAGCCCTCCAGGCCAGGCAGCATCCTGGTAAACCTTCTTTGCAACGTCTCCAAAGCCCTGTATCTTTCCTATAGTAGGGCGGACAGAACTGGACACAATGTTCCAAGTGCAGTCTCACCAGGGAGATGTAGAGCTGCAGCAAAACCTCGCAGCTCTAAAAAACTCAATCCCCTGTTAATGAAAGCCAAAACACCATATGCTTTCTTAACAACGCTATACACTTGGGTGGCAACTTTGAGGGATCTATGTACTTGGACACAGATCCCTCTGTTCCTCCACACTGGCAAGAATCCTGTCTTTAATCCTGTATTCAGCTTTCGAGTTGATCCAGGTTGAACTCCATCTGCCATTTCTCAGCCCAGCTCTGCATCCTGTCTATGTTGCGCTGCAGCCTACAGTAGCCCTCAATACTATCGCCGACACCTCCATCCTTTGTGCCATTTGCAAATTTACTAACCTACTCCTCAACCTCCTCATCCAAGTCACTTATAAAATCTACAAAATGCAGAGGCCCAAGAACAGAGCCCTGCGGGAACTCATTCCACACTGTCCTCCAGGAAGAAGGGAGATGGAGGGGGAAAGCAGAGGGAAATATTTACACTTAGAAGGATACAGAGCTGTCAAATGTCTTAACCGTTTACATGGGAGGTAATTAGTTTTGTAAGTGAGCCAATGAAATGATGTGGAAGACTGTGTGAAGTCTTTGTGCGAAGACTGATAAAGGAGAAAAAAAGAGAGTGAAGTAAACATGCCATTTTCGGGTTATCAGGCTGACAGTAATCGATGCCACAGGAATTGTTACTCGAACAACAGCTCTTTTAATTGCTATGAATGACTGAGGTAATGGATCATGTACAACATTTACAATAGCCAGTGCTACACGGAATAATAAAATGTAAATTGGACATGGAAACGCTGAAGAGGGGAAGGATAGATTTAGCGAGTGAAAGAGTAAGTAGGAAATAGTCTGTGGGACATAATGCAGAGAATGCTTATCATTGAACAATTGCAGTCCAGTTTTACTTCTGATGAAACTGTCGCCTTATTTTATTTCTAATTACAGGTAAGATACTTTGATAGAGACAGATGTGAAGAATATATTCATATCTTGACATATTCAAGTCAATGAATTTGAAGCCCCAATACACATTAGAGAACAAATGTATTGCACCGTGCAGCATTGAATCGACATAAAAACACTGATGTTAGCATGCACGAATTTATTATTCTTTCTCCAAAAATAACTAAAGATGGACACACTTCTGCACAGAGAAAACCATCATCCTTAACGAGTTTTCTACATAACAGGATGACAGTGGACGCATTTCCAATTAACATTCCGAAATCTGGACGGTTTATGCGGTTCATTTGCACATTTGTTGCCACATCTCAGGTCTCAATCTCAAATTCATAATTAAAATGGTCGAGCTTTTATCACAGCAACTATTGCCATGAAAAGCCCAAAATGCACCACTGGAACAAATGCAAACTTGCAAAGAAAATTTGAAGGAATTCCTTTACTCGCTGTTTTCCAAGACACATCTCTCAACCCTTCTCCAGTCCTTGCTCCTTCCTTCATTCTGCCCTCACTCACAACCTTTCCTTGAAGCCTGCCCGCTCATCTGCCGGTTTTTTCATTTTATACCCGTTGCATATAGAAGCAGAATTAGAACATTCGCTCCATGAAGTCTGTCCAACACTCTATCTTAGGAACATACGCAACAGGAACTGTCTAAGTGACCCATCAATCCCGCTCCTCAATTAGGCAGCATATATCAGCTATATACAAACGGGATCAGGTGTATTCCTCCAAGTGTAGATGGATTGTTGCAATATGTTCCGGAGGGCAAAGCAGATGTAAGACAGCTTTGGCTTTTAAGAATAATGCAAAAGTATTCCGCAAATTCATTAAGGACAGAGGAGTAGCAATGGAGGGAATCGGATCCCTTAAGGATCAGTAAGGCTGCCTATGTGAGGCACTGCAGGAGATGGCTGAGATACTAAATGAGTACTTTGGATTAGTATTTACTGAGGAGCAAAATATGGAAGATAGAGAACTTGGAGATATTAATAATGATATCTTGAAAACTGGCCTTATTACAGAGGAGGAGACACTGGGCATCACAAATGCATAAAGTTTGATAAATCCCTGTAGCCTGATCAAGTATATCACTAAACCTTGCTGGGAAGCGAGGGAAGAGATTGATGGGCTCCTTGCTGAGATATTTCCATTATCGATAGCCATGGGTGAGGTGCCAGAACATTGGAGGGTCGTTAATGTGTGCCATTATTTAAGAAAGATTCTAAGGATCAATCAGGAATGCATACACCAATGAACCTGACGTGAGTGATAGACATTGAAGGGTGAAATATATTAGATTATAATTACATACAGTGTAGAAACAGACCATTTGACCCAACACGTTTGCACCGACTCTGTTAAGAGTAGCCCGACCAGACCCATTCCCCTCCACAATGTTTACCCCAGACAAAATGCACATAACTCTTTGGGCAATTTCGTATGGCCAATTCACCTCACCTGCACGCTATTGGACTGACGGAAGAACCCAGAGAACCTTGAGGAACCCCACGCAGACACGGGGATAATGTGCAAACTCAACACAGACAGTTGCCCGAGGCGCGAATTGTAGTCAGGTCCGTGACACTGTGAGGCAACAGTTCTAACTACGAAGCCACCGTGTCGCTCTTCTAAGTAGGCAGGCATCCCCGTCACTAAGTCACATTTTGTCCACATGCACAATACATGGACGCTGACCAGCTTGATCAGATCCAGTTCTTAAAATGACTGTTTATATCTCTGAGACAGGGCTCCGTGATTGACTCGAACTAATAGACCCAAACAAGGATCTCATTATGCATGATTTCGCTTATGTAATTATACTGAATACCTGCCAGCATCAGAAGGTTATGCCTCTAGGCATCCTTTTTCCTGAATATTCGACTGTTCTGCTCCTCCAATGCTACATGAACTGCCGTGCTTTTCCAGCACCACACTCTCGACCTATCTATATCTGTGTCATGCAGAATTATATTTGTACTTATCAACTCTTTTCCACATGTTTCCTCAGATGGTATTGGTTACACTTTCCGATAATTTCCATTCTCCCATGGAAGGCAACTCATTAATTTATCACATTTTTTGACGAATTCGTCATTGTCCAATTTAATTGAGGAATTCCCAATTCTAAGTCCTCTGAAATTGATTCTTTACTCTGTATTGTAAACAATAACACAATCTCCTTTGGCTCTCTTTTCCTGTCAGAATGCGTTTTGAACATCTTCACCTGACACACTCTGTGACATTTTAGAGTCCTTATGAAATAGTTCACCTTATGCCAATTCCTTTCAATTTGATAAGGTTCATTGAACATTGCTTTTCGAGGTTCGCCTGTCACTGGAAGAAACACCAACACGTTATCTCTGACAATAAAATAACATTTGTTTTCTAAATTTCTTGCCTACTTCATGTTGCATTATATGTTGTGATATTTTGAAACTGCAGAACACTTTCTCCGGTCTATAATAGTGCCCTACAATTTTACACTGATCCAAATATGTGAGCTCTGAGTTATGACTTAATAATTTCTCGTTCATCAATTTTCGTAGTGCTCCCACTTCATGCACAACTGCTGATTCGGATGAACTGAGTTTGCTCGATTCGTTTGACATATTTCTTGAACGCAAAAAGTACAAACTGAATTGTCTTATCCCAATCATCTGGATAGTTTCAACTATAAGTCCTCAATACGCTTCCAAATGTCTCATCCCACTGTTATAACGCTCTCTGCGATTCTGGGTAGTATGCAGTAGATTTTAATTATTTTATTCCTAACCTGTCCATAACTTCCTTGAATAATTTCGATGGGAAGGTTGAATCTTGATGCGATTGGATCTCTGTCGGTATTCCATATTTTGTGAAAGAATTGTGCAATTGCTCTGCAATCCTGCGTTTTTGATATTGTGTATTATTACGGCCTTTGGAAAGCTAATGGATATATCCATTAATTATAACAAAGACTAATTTCCACCTTTTGTTTTAGGTACAGTCCCTGTGCAATCAAATCAGACTATTGCAAGTGGTTCCTCAAATGCAGGAATAATTATCACAGGTGCAGATTTTACGGCTGCCTGTGGCTTTCCAATTAATTAACACGTATGACCTGACTGGCAAATATCAACTGCATCCTGTGCAGGCGAGACCAATAGTAATTTTATTCTTTTGCATTTTAGCTTGGTGTTTCTTACAACTAACTGTTTGTTCATGCATAACTCGCAACACGTCTTTTACAACCTATTGGCAATCATATTTGATGAATTTCTGCCTATTTCCTATCTGTCTGAATATATGATGGTCTCGATTTCCTCATTAAAGCATCAATTTTAAGACAGTAGTATTCAAGGAAGCACGTTGATTTTTTTTTTGTGGATGCCATTTGATACCATCACTTTAAAGTTTCATCTTTCTGCTGTCATCGGTTCACTTTTTTGGGCTAAAGATGTCTATGTTGCCATCTATCGCTCCTGGGCTGTGTCAATTATCTGATGAAACAGTTTCTCTGCTACTTCCAAGTCTACTTTGTTTTCTTTAATCTTTGATCTCTCCTGTTTGAACTGGTGACTTTGTGATCTCGTTACCATACGTTCGGAAAAATTCCAAGAACATATATCCTCAAGTATTTCTGTTGCCTAAGTTTCCATTGGTTTTTCAATACAGTAGGCATAACTACTTCCTGTGAACCAGCTAAATCTTCTGGAGAGACAAATTGTATTTCTGGAGCTGAAAATTTGGCCTGCATTCCGATCACTACTTCTCAACCCTTCACTAGGCATTATAACTTTAATCTACATAACTGAGTGATTTGTGTCTCACCCTGAATTCCCATTACCAATATCTTACCTGGGAACAGTCCCTCAGAAGTACATGTCACCTCAACGTTCAACATCAAAGATTGAGAGCAGCCTGCATCTTTTCATATTATAACCTCTTACCTGCTGCTCCTGGCATATGCAAGTAAATTTTATCTTCACGTACATAGTTTCTAAAGATTTGGTCCGATCTCCTCAACCAACCTCTGACCAAGTTGTAACTTCCAATTCAACTTTCTCGCCTCCACGGTGCTTTCCATTATTACTGCAAATAAATTCATTAGCTAATCATGTTTTCCTATATCTTACTTCTCAGTGCTTTTCATAAACCATCAGCGTTGTGATTTCGTGCGTCCTAACTTATTGCAATGAAAGCATTACAGCTTTTTAACTTCTCAGTTAACTTCTCAACTATTCAGCTGCAAATTTTAACTCTCCGTTCTTCCACACGAGTTCTACCTACAAGTTTTGTTTGCATCAACAAAACCCACATGGTCCCTGGCCATCACATTTTTGCAGCCACCATTTGATATGAGATGAAAAAGGCTACCGCATTTTTCTCATCAAATTTCGGTAATATTTGAATATATTGACTCAGTTCCTCCCCAGTACTTTGGCTACCAAATATTTGCTAATCCTCACTCAGTTCCTTAGTAAGCTTAACATCTGTCTTCATCTCCATCTGTCAAGCTGACTTTCATGTTTAACTACCATGTTCTGGAGTTCAAACACCTTCTATTTCTTCCTTTCTCTCTCTCTCTCTCTCTCTTTCTCTCTCTCTCCCCACACCCGCCCCTTTTCTTCTGGTATGGTGGTTCTGTCCATTGCGTTTTGTTCTGCAAGGGTTTTACATTCATTTATCTTTCCTCGGATCTTAATCGTAATTCAAACAGCTTCATTCTTTTGCTCTTTCCTTGACTTTTGCCTCTAACTCAAGCTCCTTCATTTCCAATTGAACATTAGTCATCTCTAAAGATTCTGATGGCGTTTTCCCCAAGTTGAAATGTCCAGTTATTACTGTAATTATCTCTCCTATCCTTACAGAAGAAGGTAACTGAACTCCAGATTGTCTGCTAATTCCAGCATATTTGCCTTAATCAACTTTTGCAAAATCACCAAAGTCACTTCTTCCACCCGCAGAAAAAAAAGCCTTTATTGATGAAGGAGCCATTGATAACCTAAGCATTATTTAAACTTACTGAAATCAACACACAGAACAAAAGACACTACCACCTGCCACTCATAGCCTTTGAGTCCGCCAACCCTAATTCCACTTTGGAACTATAGAACAAATCTCGCAAAGATCCCCCAATCTGTTTGGATAAGGCCAGATTCCCTCAAAACATTTCAAGGAAATTGCGTGGACCCAACTTTGCTCGTTGTTTCAAGCAGATATCTAGTGGATATTCACGGTGATGCAGCTATCCCAACCATTTAGTTTAAAAAATAACATACCTTATTTTAAAGATTACCGAATGATATACAAACAAAAGAGAATTGAATACAGAATATGTTAACCTCTTTGAAACCTCAGCACGTTATTCCAATTTAACGATGATGTTCCAAATCTTTGTACCAATCCCCATAAACACCCCTACGCCGAAATATTCCTACACAGGTTCTTGCAGGAGAGATGTCAGAGAGGGTGTGGAACAGCATCGACCTGCTTATTTAAGTCCAGCAAATATACAACGAATATCAGCTCAGATTTCTGTCTCCCACTTTTAAAACGTAACGAGAATAGCTTATTGACCGAGCTAACACTAGTTGAGCTTCAATGCTTGCAGCTTTCGTTAATCTCTTCTGATTTTTTTTCTTTTATCTCAACAATTCTTGTCATGAATGAACACAAACTTTTCACTCAAAGTTAATATAATTGAATACATCTCTCATTTCCGTCTCATTAGCATTGATATATACATTCACCCAGCTTCAATGTATTCCAAGGGCAAAAAGAAATGACTCAAAGTTAAAAGTGAAATGAACGTTGGGTGGTTTCCTCCAGATCAGATTCCAGATTTTTCGAACAAATCTTTGACGCTGCATTAATACCATGCTGATTTGGAAACAACCAGAAAGAAACAAAGGTTCCTTGGTGCACAAAGCTATTAATCCACGAGCCAGTCTGCAAAGTAGACTCCTTAAAAAAATTGCTGTGGTTGCAATTGCTGTTAACTATTAACGGATGGGGGCATGTCACGTTCGCTCTTCAATTTTTTTGTTTCAAGAATTTTAACAAACAGATGTCAAACGTGGGTTGTAACAGATTTTTTTTTTAATGTTTATTGAATTGTGGAATCTCATTCGTTCAATAACAAACATGGGAAGATGCGTATATTTTAGTATTGATACCAAACACCAACCAACACTTGACTTTGACCGTTTGGTAATTGACTACCGGTTGTTGAGTGTTTCTCTGAAAATGGCTCCCATCAACACAGGCATGCAGCTCCCTTGTTTAAAAGTGGTTGTTCCGTGAAATGAAGTTCATTTGGTTGCTTGAGACGACACAATGTATGTTTTAACTAATTCAACATAGTAATCACATTCCTTGCCTTATCGGCCTGCAGCATCACAATCCAATATCACTACTCAAACTAATACAAAACCTAAGATGAGTTAAGTAACTAACCCAATGACATAATCAATGGTTACATAAACTCCAATTAATTCAGTTCCTCCTACCTGAATGAGAGCATCAGTAGAAATGAGCTGGTGGGGACATCGGTAGAGGTAGAAACGGAGGGCGTGGCGTCCCTGGTCATGGCAGATAGAGGTGTAGAGGGATTGGAAATCCATGGTGAAAATGAGGCATTCGGCGCCTGGCGGAGGTGGAGGGCGTGGATCTTGGCATAGAAATAGAATTGCGCAGTGTGGGGCTACCGAACTATGAGATTGGAAGATTTGGGTGGGCGATCTCCTGACGTGATGAAGTTGTGTATGGTCTGTGAGATGATGATTTGTTGATGGGATGTGAGGTCATGGTCGAGGGGGCGGATGACGGAGGTATTTTCGAGTTCAGCGGTGTAGAGGTCTGTGCACCAAACTAGTACTGCATTCTCTTAATCCACTGGTTTGATGGTGGGGTTGGGATTGGAGCATCGAGAGTGGAGGCCTGTACGTTCTTCAAAGCTGTAAAGAGGAGGGACAGCATTATGGCCCAGGCCAGAACTCCTCAATATATTTTAAGGAGGTAGTCTAGACCCTAACTTTTCTTACCTTAATCGCAGATGTTGAGTTGATGCTCTAAGAGTGATGCAGAAGTTCAGACTACGGAATGTTTAGCAAACAAAACTTATTGACATACTACAGTGGAGAAACAAAACAAAATTTAGAATGCAAGGTTTGTGAAGGTTTGTAGCTCAGGCTGAGATTTAGGATGTAGGTTTGCTTGCTGAGCTGTAGGTTTGATATCCAGACGCTTCATTACCTGGCTCGGTAACAACATCAGTGGCGACCTCCAAGTGAAGCAAAGCTGTTAGCTCCTGCTTTCTATTTATATCTTTCTCCTGGATGGGGTTCCTGGGATTTGTGGTGGTGTCATTTCCTGTTCGTATTCTGAGGGGTTGATAGATGGCATCTAGATCTATGTGTTTGTTTATGGCGTTGTGGTTGGAGTGGCAGGCCTCTAGGAATTCCTTGGCATGCCTTTGCTTAGCCTATCCCAGGATAGATGTGTTGTCCCAGTCGAAATGTCCCAGTACATGCCATGGACAAAAACATAATCATGTACAAAATTCCATGCAAGCACTGCCACAAACCCTACATAGGACAAACAGGAAGAAAGTTAGCCACCAGGATACACGAACACCAGATATCCACAAAAAGACACGACACGCTCTCCCCCGTAGCCCTACACACGGATAAAAAAAAACACCAGGAACCCCATCCAGGAGAAAGATCAAAATACAAAGGAGGAGACAACAGCTTCGTTTCACTTGGAGGTCGCCACTGATGATGTTACCTAACCAGGTAATGAAACGTATGGATATCAAACCTACAGCTCAGCGAGCAAACCTACACTCTAAAATTTAGAATCACTGAACTATTTGAAAACCTAACCGACTGATATGGCAACATAACTAAACAGCTGTGCTAATTCCCAGAATATCCCCTAAACACTTCTCTCAGGAAAAGGCAAATTCAAACTCTGGTTCTTACAAGCAGGGCGAAACCACTTCCGAAGAGATTTCACAGAGAAAGCAGTTAGGAACAATTTGTTGTAGACGTTAACCTTTGTCTACAGTTGCAGATTCCAAGTGCCTTCAAAAACTAAACTAAGATAGAGCAAACCCAAATTGAGAGAACTGGATACTTCCCTACCATTGTTAAACTCGAGTTTCTCCTCGACATTTCAGTAGCTCTGCTTTTACGAACTTTCTAAAAATAAAGGAAAATTAACCTTGTTAAATGTGCAACGTCGTCACAACTGGTTCCGTTGCTGAATGGGTAAGACATAAGCTGACGCTTTGTTCCTTCAGTTTCGCCTATAAATGATTTCAGACTATTGCTACTTTAAAAGATGATGATCCTAGTCCGAGCAGGACACCTCTCTGTTCATTCACGTTATCGGTATACATTATTATCTGGGTAACTGTACGCCACTCAGACCAATCTGCTTTTCAGACGTCTCACGTTGGATTTATGCTATTTCGCTCCTTCATGATTGAACTGCTGCTGAACAGCTACCATTCTGATGAAAGTATGTCGCATTCAAGTGGCCATTGACACACAAGTCCACACTCTTCCTTGCTTTGACATGTTTACAAGTTCAATGTTGTACTTTGCGAATATCAAATGGTGGCAGTGGACAAACCGAAGATGATGGTCCAAGGATTTGTGTACGGCGTTCAATTTAGGTAAATGTGAGGTGTTGAATTTTAGTGATGCAAATCAGAGTAGGACTTATAGGTCCTGGGGATTGTTGTTCAATAAGGAGAATATAGTGTGCAAACTTATATTTCCTCGTGAAATCAGCGATAGATGGGGGATTGAAGAAGGTGTTTGGTCTACTTACCTTTATTGATGATTGCATTGAGTGGAGGAGTTTGGATATCAAATTGTGCCTGGACAGAACACTGGTTGGGCAACTTTTGGAATACTGCATACAATTCTGCTCTTCCCGCTATAGGAAATATGCTGTAAAACCCGAACGGATGCAGACTATTTTTATAGAGCTGTTGTCAGAGTTCATGTTTTTGTGCAATAGGGAGAGAAGAAATTGGCTGGGGCAATTTTCTCTGTAGGAGCAGAAGCTGAGGGCTGATCCTAAATATAACCATGAATTGGGGAGTCCTAAACAAGAGGAAAAAGGCTTCAAGTGACAGGGCATTAATATAATGGTATCTATGTGTCGATTGCCACGCAAAATGTGGTACGTGCTTGAGTGCTGGTAATATCACAAAATTCCAAAGGCATCGGGATCTTTACATGAACAGGAAGATTTTGGAGGATATGGACCAAATGCTAGCAAATAGGACTAAATTAATGTATAATACCTGTTCGCATGGAAGAATTACATTGAGGTGTATATTTCTGTGCAGTACAACTTTAAGACTCTATGACGTTATGACAGGATTCATTTTTGAGTGCTAGTTTTCATTGTGAGGCGGATCCTCACTAAGATACTTGTATAATAGTACAGTTGCTGTAGAAACATCAGTTCTCTTGTTTTTTTATTACACGTGAATTGTCTCCTCGTTATCATCTTCTACTCAGAGTATAAAGGAGAGGAATTGGAAAATTCGCTCCACCATGACTCTCCGAATCTTCTATCATGAGAACATATGAAACAACAGTCAATCTAGTGCATGAAGCCCACTTCTCCATTAAATAAGATCGTGGCTGCTCCTTTCGCGGACTTGGCTTCAATTATTACCGCACTCAACACAATCTGTAATTCCTAAACTGTTCAAAAATCTATCTGTCTTTGACTCAAAACATATAACGAAATAACTTCAACTACTTTACTGGGCAGTGAATAATTTAGATTTCGTGAAGACTTTTCTCCCAAATATCGCACTAAATCTTTTCCACTTATTTTGCGGCTTTGCCTCCGAAATCTAGTTTTTCCTACCAGTGGAATCAATCTCCGTGCATCTATCTAATCTATTCTTTTTATAATTTTAAATGTTTCCATAAGATCCCTCCTTCCTTCATTGAAATTACAAAGAGTATGTTCCCAGTGCACCCAATCTGTCCTAATAAGCCACCCAATCCAGTTCCAGTAGGTCAATTCTCAAATAAGGTAAAACGTAAAACATATCATGCTTGATAAGTTTGAAAACCCGATCTTCCCCATTTTCCTTATAACTTTCATCCTGTTACCAATCAAGACCCTATCCATCTGTTCCTTCGAACCATCATGAGGAAGTGTAACTCGATCCGAAATTTCAATTCTCATTTCTCTCCACAGATGCTTCCAGACTTGCTAAGCATTTCCAGCAACGTTTGCTTTCGTTTCTTATTCACAATCTCCTCAGGTAATTCGGAATTAACCTATCTACCACTGTCATAAGTGCTCACGGTGACTTGGATTCTACAGCCTTTTGTTGAAATACGTTGCACAAATTCACCTCCCTATGATTGATAAATTTCCGACTCAATGTAATTCTAATGTGCCATCCCTTCACTCTACATGTCTCTCCGTACAGTCGAAACATCTTGTCCATTTCCACGTTATCTATCTCGACTTCACAGTATTCTGTAAGCCTCAAAGAGATTTTCCCCATATCCTTCTGAACTCTATCGTGTGCAGACACAGAGTTAACAAATGCTCTTCACATTACAAGCTCTTCATTCCTGTGCTTCTTCTTGGAAACCTTCTCTGGGACCCCTCCAAAGCCAGGACATCTTTTCTGTCGATATGAGTCCTACAATTGCTCATAATATCCTAAATGCAGTCTGTCCAGAGCATTTTGTAAGTTCAGCAGTGCGTGTCTGCTCCTATATTCTAGTTCTCTTGGAATACATGCTAATACTGCATATACCTTCTGAACTGCCAAATGAACTGTGCACGCTAACTTTAAGGCGATCCTGAACTGCGACTCTGAAAATGGTCTCTGCTTCAGATTTTCAAAGCGTTTCCCCATTAAACAAATGCTTTCAGTTCTATTGACATCGATCACAGCAACCTCCTCGTGTCCCTCTTCCACGATCTGAGTCCAGCATACTCCCTTTCCCCTTTTCACTTGTGTGAATTTCAGTATAACTTTCATGGATGGAGACAGGAAATATCAAGAAACAATAAATACTGGTCGGGTTTGTCACCAAACAGTACTGGAGGCATATGGAAAGGCAATTAACTGGATCCAAGAAGGATGCAGCTATAATCCTGATTGACTTTAATCTACGTTTTTTTTTCAGACAAGCCGAGATCTCAATGATGCCATGGAGGACACTTTCCTGAAATCTGGAAATGATGTTGATTTAGAGCAACATGTGGAGGAAGGAAATAGAAATCAGGATGTTCTGGATTGTTTACTTGCAATGATATAGTAATAATTAATATTATTGTATCGGGTGCAATTGGAAGAGTGACGATAAAATGGTAGAATTAGTTACTCCAATGGAAAGTGAATGTATTGAACCTGACACGAGGTTCCTTAATTTAAATAAAGAGAACAAGGAGGAGTTGGCCTTGATGAATTGGACAAACTTTCAAAAGGGGTTGTTAGTTGTTTTGGAATACTTAAGAAATGTACACATGAAATGAAACTATTATTAGTACTCTCTGGCGCAGCAATAAATCAAGCAAGTGTCATTCAGCAGAAATGCTCAGGGCCAGAACTTTCTAACAGGCATCAATAAATCGCACGGCTAGTTTTAAGAGCACTCATTGGGAGGTCCTTCATGTACATCCTGACTCTTCACACCTCCTCATTGTTCCCTCGAGTGGCTTCAGGAACATACAGACTGTTATACGTTTACTGCTGGAATATGCCTTTGCAAAAGTAGTTTCAAGAAAGCTACAATTTTGTTTTCTTGTCGAAGTTAATTTCAAGCAGGTCCGTGACGCATGATTCTGTCCTGATGTGTGTACATATAATCTTGTGTAACAAAGTAATAGGAATGGTGTGTTTCCTGGATCGAGTAAATCTCTTTTATTTTGTTTCTTCACATGCCATTGTAATGAAGCAAAATGCTTCATCTCCTTCGCATGCATATGAAGACTTTTTTTTTACTGGATAACTTATATTTTTGAAATCAAAGAAAGAAACAGTGTCTCAGCTATAGCTTGCAGCAGAAATTAGGGATGCAACTGAATCAAATGATGAGATAGATAAAATGGTCAGAAAACAATGTTAAGCCTAAGTTCTCGGAGCAGATCCGAATTCAGGAAAGAAAAACATGAAACTATTGGTCAAGATTGGAAAGGTCTAACGTGAGGATAAAAGTACAGAAAGCATGACAAAAGTGACTGTAAAGATTTCCGAGGTTATGTGAAAAAAAATTGTGTTTTCAAATATAAATCCCTCAAAATCAGATTTGGGTGAAATTGTAACAGGAATGGACAAAGGAAGTAATAGAAAATTAAACATGTATTACGGTTCTCTCTTCAACCAAGGCCTCTAAGAAATGTTCTGTTGCCAAGGCTTCAGGAAAAGTGTTGTATTCAAGAGCATCCATTAAGTTAAAAAGGCGAAATTAATGGATTTAAATGATGCTAAATCACTTGAGTGTAATAATTCCCTATCTCAGAGTTGCTAAAGATCGTATAATGAGAAATATTGAATTCTGATGATCACCTTCGAAATTTCTGTAGGCTCTGGAACAATTCCTATGACTTGGAGGATGTTAAGAACAATCCCACGATATAAAAAGGGCTGGAGAGAGAGAAGGAAGAGAATGATGGAGCAGTTTGTCGAAAAATATTGGGCAAATTCTATATTCTGTGATTAGAAACAGGAAACAACCTATTTAGCAAACATGAAAAGGATGAGACAGAAACAGTAATGTATCAAGGTCACACCACCAACTCCTCCTCCCTCCCAAGCACAAGACATCATGTGCACCGAGTAGTAGTGACGTATGGGAGTACGTATACACAATGATATATTAATACTTGTGGGCGGCACGGTGGCACAGTGGTTA